>NC_056739.1:1009931293-1009978793 GCF_019279795.1 Protopterus annectens | reverse complement strand
GCTGTGATGCATGCCAGATATGGGAGTCATGATAACTGTACACACATTGATGATAATGCCGTGGGTATTTGCACATGACCTGGCAGATGATGTAGTGATACCCCTTGTGGTTGACGTCCTGCATTCTATGTAGGTAAATGTAGTAGAAAACTAAAAGATCGTATAATACAACATTGCTCTGAGATTTGTAGAAATAATTTATCAAATGCATTAGCCAAGCATATAGTTAAAGTTGGCCACTAACATAGCTTTGTGTTCAGAGTGATTGATAGAATTTATAAGAATGTAAGAGGGGGTGACTTAAATAATTTATTGGAACTGAGAGAGTATGTATGGATGGTTAATAAGACTTTGGGCTGATAGTCACCCAGGACTAAACACAGCAGTTAGTATTAAGCCAGTATTGGTTAAGAAGCAAATGCAACTAAAGAGATGAAGGTACTATTTACATTTATTTTGCGTATATACATTTGCATGTGTATATATACTTATAGATGTTGCATAGGTGATTTGTATGTTTTTAGGAAGTTATATAATTTCTACTTGATGAAAGAGTTTTAATTTGTTCAGATTTTTTGGCTATGAATGTCATGTGATCACTGTCTTTTGATATAAAACAGCTGTTAGAACACATATGTGTCTTTGCACTGAAGAAGGGTTCTATCCAAAATCTGTATGCCCTACACATTTGTACATTTTATTGAAGTTTTTACAAGCTATGAGCATTTCTTGGTTTGAACTTGTGCTGTGGTCCGTGCTATTCAGTAAACCTAGCTCTGAAAGCAAATAACTGGTCCACCTAAAAAATACACCTCTTAAATGATGCAGTTGAATAGTTCAATGCAGCATTTCTAAACATTCTTAATACCTTCAGCCCACAGCATACAAATAGTTAAAAACAACTGTATCCCATGGCTCACCAACCAATGCAAAATCCTTATGAAAGACAGCAACAAAGCATGGATTAACTGGCAAATGAATGAAAATGACAAAATCTGTAAGTATTCATTCATGTATTTATTTTATTTATTTATTTAACATTTGTTTACCAGGAAAGTCCAATAGAGACAAAGCCCGTTTTCAGTGGAGACCTGGGGATAAATGCTCCAGACACCTTGGAATGTGGGATGAAACTGGAACACCGGGAGGAAACTCACACAAATGCAGGGGGGACATGCAGACTCACCACAGAAGGCACCCCAGCTGAGAATTGAACCAGAGAACCTATTGCTGTGAGGTGACAATGCTAACAGCTGCATTACTGTGCAGCCCACTCCAACATCTCTGAAATTAAGTCAAGAACAAAGTTAATACAGATAAAAAGTCTTTTTATACTCGCCTACAAGATAGCCATAAAAAAACATCAAAAATTCTAGTCCTTCATATCCTTTCTCATCATCCCAGACACATAAAAGATCCCAGCCCATACCCAGTCACTCCCCCTCTTCAAACAGCTACCTGTTTCAACACATACTTTGCAGAATGCATAGCCAACTTAACCTCAAAATCATCTAACACACCTGCTTGCTTGCAGCTAACTTCCCGTACCTTAGACCATAGCACATTTTCTACACAAAACTCACCTAACTGCAACCTCTCCAATGCACATACAGACAACTCCACCCACTTTACCTTTCAATCAGTTTCTATAACTCTCATAAAAAAAGGTCTTACATAAACTAAAACCTCATTTCCCATCAGCTGACAACCTTCCCCTGGAATACCTAAATCTAACTGCAGATGCAATATCATACCCAATTAGCATTCTTACTAATAGATCAATTACAGAATTCTTTGTCCCTAAATTATGGAAAATAGCACATATTATCCCTTTACATAAAGGAGGTAATTCCATTGACATTACATATTTCTGTTCCATAGCCATCCTGTCTCACCTCGCTAAAATCCTTGAAAGATGTATACATCATCAATTTCTCCACAGTCTCTTACAGAATAAGCTAATCAACAATACGCAACATGAATTTTGGACAGAACACATCACTTCTGCATTACTGACATTTACAGACATTGTCAATAAAGCTGGCAACTCTAATAAATTTGTATCTGTAGTATTTCTACATCTATCAAAAGCTAGTGGCATGGTCCTTCAAAGTAAACTCCTCAATCAACTTTTAACCCTGGGTCTATCATTTTCATATATTCAATGGTTGTCCAGATACCTTGCCAACAGGCAACAAGCTTTAAAATACCAAGGGACCATCTCTGCATACCTTCCAACTTCACAGGAGTTCCATAAGGCTCCATCATTGGCCCTCTACTGTTCAATATTTTTTATCAATAACCTACATTCATCTTCTTGTGAAGGTATGTAGATAACTAGGCCATCATATGCTCTTCAAACACCTTAAAGCCCCTCCAAGAAATCACTTAACAAGCTGTGATATTCATTGAAACATGGCTTACAAAAGCCGAACTCTTACTCAATCTCCAAAAACTGAACTCCTCCTCTTTACTCCAAAAATCCACACACTATCAAATCATCTTTCTAAACCATTTTTGGCAGATGGCACTGAACTCAAATTAGTTCACCATACCAAACTAATAGGAGTCATAATAGATGGTAATCTTAAATTTGACCTCCACGTCCAAAGCAATATCAAGAAAACCCATCAAAAACTAGGCATGCTGCACAGGAACAAACATTTTCTGAGCACACCCACAAAAATGAGTCTAGCCAAAACCTATTTTTTGCTCTCCCTACTCTATGGAGCCCCAATTTAAACAACTTGCAACCATCCATAAAAGACAAACTTGAAAGCTATAAGAAAATTGCCCAGTTTGCTACTAATTCATCCTCCTTTACCCATCACTGTAAACCTCGGTATACCCTTAGCTGACAGGATCTCTCCCTCCATCTCTCCTTCATTCAGCTTATAACAGTACATAAAATCATACACAAAGCATTAGCCTGCCATTCTCTTACCCCCTTTAATCAACATATATTTCCCTAAAAGAATCATCAGATCAGAAGACAAACAACCTCTCGCCATAAATAAACCGAATAAATCCCCTGGACAAAGCCTATACTTGTACTCAGTAGCAAAAACATGGAACTCCATACCTCTAAACACCAGTACTATTTCTAGCCTGCCCACCTTTAAATTCTCCCTAAAAGAATACTTTACAATATCATTTGCCTCCTTCTGCACCAATCCTGGCTGAACTTACTCGCTATACTTCACTCACCCCCAAAGCTAAGTCATACCTCACAGCCCGCTTCAACCTCCAACTCCACTCCACTCTTTTGTTTTTTTCCCCACTATGTTACCATATCCACTTTGTCTCTGCAGACCTTTTCTGTACCTCTTTCTTCTCTGCTCACCTGAACTGCCTGAAGACACTCTACCCTGCACTCTTCTTATACTACCTTTTTCCCTCCATCCTTACTTCCTTCTATAACCCTAATATGAACACCCTCTGTCATGCTAAGACATCACATAATTTCCTCTCACTGTCTGCAATTATGTAATCTCTAATCTCTCTTTTAAATATTTTATTAGAATAGTCTCAGGTCCATTTATCGCATACTAATCTATGTATGAAATGATATGACTAATGAGATTTTCCTCACATAATTTCTCCAACTCATGTAGTTGTTTTCCATTGCACTCTACTATAAAACATATGTTCTGTGTTGTTCTCATTACAGCATTTTTCACTGCTGTGTTTTGTAGTGTTACATTATACTTTGTGATTTAAAAATATCTAATTGAATTTTGATAGATTGTGATTGTAGAGCTTTTCTCCCTGGGCCTATGCTGCAAATGGGCACTTTTTGCCAGCTTGGTTGAACTTTCCCAGTAAGCAAATGTCAAATAAATAAATTATATTTATCACACATTTTAACTGTTGATGTATGCTTAGCTATAGAGTTTTATAGAAAAAAATTAAGTGAATGTCATAGAACATATACCAAGTTCTGACAGCTGTTTATGTGAATGTGAATCTGTCCTTGACAGAAAAGTAGTCTTTCTAGTCAGTGTACAGTGAGATAAAATAATAATCTGTTAAAAATGCAAGCAGCTCTAGAAAATCACTGCCAAGGAAAGGGATAGAAGTCAGTGCTCTTGTTTTGTTAAGCCTAAGCTATGCAGCTCCACAAAGGAAATAACATCTACAGCACATCTGTGTATAATTTGATCATTTAAATATCATATGTTGATTTTGAGATGTTTTGTCTCCCACAAACATTTGGGATCATAACCATGTGTTTTTCTGCTAACAGATTTATTTGAATGTATTCTCAACACCCACACAGTTTTTCACAAGTTTTAATTGCTGATGCAAGCTATGCTATCCCACACTTACTACGTTGTACTTTTTTTATTTTTGCAGATTCACTCACAGCAATTTCAGGAAATATAAATAATTTTATCTGTTAAGAATAAGTAAGTCTGTCTCTTTCATTCACTTTTGTTTCTTACATACAGTGCTAAATTTAATTAAATAGAAAGCAGAAACTATTTAATTTGCCAATAACTTACATGTGATACCCACACACACACACACACACACACACACACACACACACACACACACACACACACACACACATACACACACACACACACACGCACACACATAAATATATGTGTGTGTGCATATGTGGGTCTATGTCAGAATACCGAAAGTTCAAAAGAATGAAAATCAAAGTATCTAAAACTCAAAATATCGAAAATGGTTTTAATGCAAGGGGCAAGGCCCTCACGCCCCCTGATATTTTATATATACCATTTCTACAATTTAAAAGAGTGGAGAAGGGGTACATTCCATTTTCAATATTTTGAGTTTTAGATATTTTGATTTTCAGTCTTTTGAAATTTCGATCTTCTAAAGGGTACCCACATATCTATATACATTTATGTATATATATTTGCAGAGGAAAGCTTTAAAAACTTGAGTTTGTATACTCTACTTATCTAAAATAGTAATATAAAAATACTTAATGGACATACTGTTATGACATTGTTCTCCTTATCTATTCCATAACTTGCTTTGCATCTGAGTTGACACTGCATTCATAATACCATCTGATTTACTTGAATGAAAATTTTACATTTTTCAAAATTTAGTAAGTGCACATCAACACAATAATTTGGCTGTCTTTTTCAAGACATGTATATGTGTAAGTGCGTGTGTGTGTGTGTGTGTGTGTGTGTGTGTGTGTGTGTGTGTGTGTGTGTGTGTGTGTGTGTGTAGAGAGAGAGAGAGTGAGAGACATTATATATGCATTTATTTTTTCTGTCTGTCTCCTCTATATATATATATATATATATATATATATATATATATATATATATATATATATATATATATATATATATGTGTGTGTGTGTGTGTGTGTGTGTGTGTGTGTGTGTGTGTGTGTGTGTGTGTATGTGTGCTGCAACACCAAACAGACATATAGAAGACCCAGTTATTACTCTATACACTACATTGTAAACAATTTTAATGTGGTGAATATTTTAGTGTAAATCTCAGCTAGTTGCAAATTAAGGTAGATAATTCATCTCTGAGCTGGTTTTAGGACTGCTTAGCTAAAGATGCTGTAATGCTACTCGCACTGTTATTGTATTTGCATTGTTTGATATTGTGATGTTTCTACTGGTATTATTCTTATTTTTTATGTAAAATACTAATTATTATTAGCTCACCAGCATGTTTCCCCTTTTCTTAACTTGCCTGTTAAAGTCTCCACTGTTCTTTAAATTTTACATTCTGTAAGACAGTTGGCTAGTCACTTCCCGCACTGCTTAGTGTCCAGTCTGACTTTTTATTTTAAGTGAACATACTTGGTATAATTTCATATTTTTTTCTTACCTTATCTTCTGTAATAGCCTATTAAGTGAATTTCAGATCATCAAACTGTGCATGTGTAATCTGATTGTCTTAGACTAATGTGTGTGTTTCTCTACCCGTTGTGTTATCTTTCTACCTTTAATACTCACTAGGTGATTTAATTTATAATTCCCTCTCTCTCCTCCTACTCTCCACTTATGTATAATTCACCAACATTATAAAGCCAACTACTTGTTTCACAATCCCTGTCCACAATTGTACAACATATCTACTTGGTCACACCACTTTTTAAACTTACAAAACATCCCTCATCTGTATTATCCATACTAATATTTTATGTCATTGTCTGGCATTGCATTCCCATGTAGACAACAAACCAGAGCACTGCACTCCTCACCAATCTTTTCTTAATGTAGAACCTTCTTAAACAAGGTTTAACTTCTATCCTAAATTCAGTATAAATACTGACATATTCAACAGAACAAATGCTTTACAATTGCGCCAACCAGCTCTTCATAAACATACTGTACATTGTTATTTGCAAGCTGCTAATGTGTGCCCCTTTGAGCTTATTCCCTTAACCCAGTCACTGGCTGTTTATTACTAACTTAATATAGCAATTTCCTAATTTGCCAGTTGTAATAGCAGCTTTGTATGCTACTAAGGCTCTTTGATGCTGTAATATCTGGCTATGGAATAGCTAACCCCACCCTCATTCACTTTCCTGGGCCATACTTGATTTCTGTATTTACCTAAGTAGAGACTAAGGTGCGATTTGGTGCACAAGTCAAATCATTTGGTTCTACCTCCCTCTCAGTTCTGGTCCTCTTCAAGCATAGAAATGTGAACCTTTATAGAACATAAAAGTGTAAATATAGTCATATGAGGGGAAGCTTCTAAGTTCACACCCTAGTATTAACAAGAATAGCAGCAGTAATACAGCTAGCACACAGGATTATAGCCCTATGCAGAAATGCATTTCCACCAAAGCCTTTTATTTATTTATTTTACATTTGTTTACCGGGAAAGTCCGACTTGGAACGAAGCCAATTTTCTCCAGAGCCCCATAGAGAAATGATTCAGATGCATGTCTTTGTAACATGGGAGAAAACAGGAGCTCCAAGAGGAAACTCACATGAATGCAGGCAGGACATGCGGACTCCGCACCACTGCACCATCCCTTTATTTATCTGACAACAACATCTAACAGCACTCACTGACTTCTGGCAAACAAGCTGCCTGAGCTATACTAATGTATGCTTTACACTACACCTAAAACAATGTTCACACCATCCAGGCTTACCTTTACTACTCACACCAGGTTACTCTCATCACTCTTACTGTTGTCTTGGGTAAAACAGTAACACAATATCCACAACCAAAAGCAGACACCAGCAGCTTGGATAACTGGCCCATTAGTAAAACCAAATATGAGAACTGTAAACACATAAAAATAAAAACTAACGAGCCGATACATGGTCAGGGTAAGCTCTTTATTAATCAACTATTTGGCAAGCACTTTATAATATGTCCTTACTTCACCACCACCAATAAAACATAACAACATTTCTCTAACCGTTACCATACTGCATCTTAGCCTGTTTATACAGCTCTGCATTCTATTTAAACTGTTTTTGTGTTGATTAACTGTTTTGCACTCTTAAAAAGTTATTTGTTGCTTAATTTTACCTGTAAGTTAACACACTCAAGTGTGCTAGCCGCTTAAAAGCATTTATAGCATTTACTGTCTGTTTTTTTCTTTGTCTCTGTAAAAAAAAAAAAAAAAAAAAAAAAATCTCTTGTTTTCCCACCTTACTGAACTAGAGTAGTCCAGTTTCAGAGTTGCTGATCCCTGGGCTTTGTTTTTAGTTCCTGTTACTGATCCATTGCCTTATTAGGAAGGAGGAAGTTTCTTTGCTTACCAGTGGGAGTGGGAAGCACTGAGCAGCCTTTTTGTCCGAATTGGTGAAGTTTCAGCCAGAAACTAGTAGTCCATTGGTCGTTTTGGGCCAATTCCTAGCTCCTTTCAGCCCCCTGCTATAAAACACGCTAAACACGCGTTTTCCAGCTTGTACCAACTCAGCACAGATCCTCGTGGTGGCCTGCAGAGTGATCCAAGCAGCAGAGAGCTAAAAGAGTGACTTTCTACCAGATATAAGTATTTTTGTGGCGTTCCCACTGTTATTAAGCTAGCGACTGCATTTCACCTGTTTTACTGCTACTTTAAGTGATTTCTGCATCTTACACTGTTTATTGCACTTTAAGTTACTAATTGTTGCAAATTGTTTCTGTAGGCTACACACTAAAGTGCGCTAGCCGATTTACAGCATTTATAGCATTTACTGTCTGTTTTTTCCTTATCTCTGTAATAAAACAAAAAAATCTCTTGTTTTCCCACCTTACTGAACTAGAGTAGTCCAGTTTCAGAGTTGCTGATCCCTGGGCTTTGTTTATAGTTCCTGTTACTGATCCATTGCCTTATTAGGGAGGAGGGAAGTTTCTTTGCTTACCAGTGGGAGTGGGAGGCACTGAGCGGCCTTTCTGTCCGATTTGGTGAAGTTTCAGCCAGAAACTAGTAGTCCATTGGTCGTTTTGGGCCAACTCCTAGCTCCCTTCAGCCCCCTGCTATAAAACACGCTAAACGCGCGTTAGCGATTTAAGCGGAGTTGCCACTGTTGCACACAAGAGCAGCGGTTAAACAAGGTTAACTATTCGGGCCATCTAAATTCCACTCTTCAAATTTTCCCTTAGAACTACCTTCCTCGAGCTGTACTGCTGATCTAACCAGCATATCCTATAACTGAAAAGTTCATCTCTACTTGATTCCCAAGTAGACTATTCTCTATCTGTAAAGCCTAGCACTTACTCCTACAGTACTTGCACCTTGATAAAGCACTCTTATTATAGATAGTACCCCACCAGCCTAAAACCCACTTCCCCCGGAGTCCTTTGAAAGTCTCTTTATCTACTACTTCTAGTATGTCGAGGGATCAGTTGCTAGTGTCCTCTCCAGCTCAACTGGTGAACCTGGGAATATTGAGGCAATGTTACAATTGCCTCATGTACACAGACAATCCTCTCCTCCTCCCACAAAACACAAATACATGCGAGAGATGCAACTATACGGCCAAACTGGAGGCTGAGCTCTCTCAACATAGGACTGGCAAGACCAGACAGGAGGAGAAGGTAACCACACACAATACATACCCAGTCACACATGGTACCATCACAACTTTAAATCATACACATACTCACACTAAGACATACTCAGAGGCTCTGATCAAAAATTTACCAAAACAGCAGAGGCCACCAAAGCAGACACCCAAACAACTACCACCTCACGACCCAACACATGCAACACATAGACCACACAGTCAGAGTGTCAAACAGTCACAGCCCTTAAGGCCAAACAAAATGCCAGACACACTTGTCATTGGTGATTCCATAGTCAGACACACTGACATCCCGCTCACCAGACTGAGTAAGGAGAAGGTCACAGTAAGCTGCCTGTCGGCGCTAGAATCCGCCACATAACGCAAGCACTCAGGTCTCTCAACAGCAGGTACAAGTACGACTCAGTCATTGTCCACGCTGGTGTCAACGGCCTGAGACGTACCTCCTTGGACTACATGAAAAGGGACATCGAGGAGCTCTCTGATTATGTAGCCCAGGCAGGTATGACCCTGACCTTGAGCAGTATCCTACCTTCACCTAGAATGATGCCACAATACAGTGATAAGATGATCAGCTTTAATAATTGGCTTAAATTCTGGTGTCATTCAAAGGGGATCCAATGTCTGTCTGCCTGGGATGACATGCTGGACAAGCCACGCTGCTTCACAAGGGATGGCTTGCACCTGTCACCCCTGGGCTTCCGGATATTGGCAAAGGCTCTTGCCACCCCATAGTGCCTTTTTAGGCAAGGCTCAAATTCTAAACCTACCACCCTAGAACACCAAAAAGGAAAACAACTAAGGGTAATGCTGCTCAATGCCAGAAGTCTCACTCTCAAGATGCACGCACTCGAGGCCCTTCTCAATATGGAGAACATCGATGTCTATGCTGTGACAGAAACCTGGTTCAAGGCTCCTGAGAGCACCCCAGCACTAACAGGTTTCACCTCATATCATGCGTTCCGGCCCCAAAATCCGGACAACACCAAGAAAGGAGGGTGTCCATATTCATAAAGGACACCCACACCTCAAGGTTGGTGGCAACGCCGCGATGCATCGGAGACCATCCAGGTGCAATTAACCATAGGCAAGACTGCTCTGCAATTTGTAGCATGTTACAGGCCACCCTCTCAAACTCAGGAACCTCACATGGCCTTCCTGAAAACATTGGAGGGATAAATGTATCTCCAAACACCATCATACTAGGTGACTTCAACTACCCTAATATAGACTGGGAACACTACTCAAGCCCGAACACTCTAACCCAAAGATTCCTGGAGTTCATATACTCAAATGCCATGGAACAACTAGTCACCATCCCCACAAGAGGAGAAAACATACTTGATCTCATCATCACGAACATGGGATCAAAATGTTCAACACCGAAGTATACCCCTCACTGGTGAGATCAGATCATAAACTAATCTCACTGGAGGTCCTCATCCCGCCCACCTGAAACAAAAAGACCACAGTGAAAAACTTCTCAAAAGCCGATTTCACACTTCTAAAAACTAGTGTGGTCTCCTTTAAGGCCCCTGAGCCAGTGGTAAACATTACTCAAACCGCTGAATCACTTACAAATGCCTTCTACCAGCACCTACAGGACTGCATGGATCAGGCAATCCCAAACAAAACTAAGACTCTCTGTACCAAAGGCAAGCATCCAGTCTGGTGGACCCCAGCCATAAACAAGCTCTACAACAAAAGGAGGAAGCTACTACAAGATAGAGCAAAATCCTTGAAAGGTAAGACACCTTTGATCATTATAAGTAAAAACTAAGAGCTCTCATAAAATCATCCAAGGCAAATTTTGAGAGAAAAATCGCCAAGGACTCTAAAGACAATCATAAGGCCTTCTTTAGCTATGTTAGAAACCTAGGAGGAAACTCCCAGATATGCTCAGAATTAGTTCAAAATGATGTGAAAATTACTGAACCTACACACATTGCTAACATACTGGCTGACAGGTTCAGTGCAAACTTCTCCCCCCCCCCCACAAAGGAGAGATATCTATTCCAGAGGATTGTAGACCCCCAAACATCTCCAACGCCCAGGTGAGAACTGCCCTCACTAAGGCAAAAATAACAGCATCCATGGGACCGGGATGGTGTCCCCGGCTGTGTGCTTCATGAACTCAACGAGGAAATAAACCCACAGTTAGGACAGCTGTTTAATCTTAGCCTCACCTCAGGATACGTACCCAAGGAGTGGCGCACGGCGACTGTGGTCCCACTTCATAAGGGTGGTGCCTCCACAGACCCTGGAAATTACCGCCCCATTAGCTTGACAAGCCTTATCTGCAAAGCCATGGAGAGGATCATAATGGAACTCATAAATAAAGACATAGGGAACTTGCAGACTTTGGATCCAACCCAGTTTGGCTTTGTCAAAGGCAGATCCTGCCTCTTAAACTTGGTTGACTTTTTCGAGACAGTCACCAAGGCCATTGATGAGGGAAAGGCAGTCCATACAGCCTACCTCGACCTGGCAAAGGCCTTTGACACAATACCCCACTCAGGTATCATCGAAAAACTCATCAGCTTGAATGTAAACCCATACATCACAAGATGGGTTGCAAACTGGCTAAGTGACAGAACCCACAGGGTCAGAGTTGCTGGAGCCATGTCAGACTCAAAGCCTGTCACAAGTGGTGTCCCACAGGGCTCAGTCCTGGGTCTACTTTTGTTCGGCATCTACTTTTCTGAAGTACAAGCAAACACAGGAGGGTTATGGCTGACAAAGTTTGCAGATGACTGCAAACTGGGCCATAGTCGAAAACACATCTGACACAGATATCCTCCAGAAGGGCCTCACAGAAATGGATAACTGGTGCCAGAGCCATGGCCTGAAGTTAAACGCCAAAAAATGCATAGTCATACCCTTCAGGAAAAACAAGGTTACCCCTAGCTACCATATAGGTGGCAATCCACTGAGCACAGAAAAAGTCATCAGGGATCTGGGGACCCAAGTTGACAGTAGCCTTTCGTTTGACACTCATGTTGCTAAAGTAGTTAGGAAAACCTTCTATATCGCCCACCTGATCATGAAGGGATTCACATCTAGATCAAGGGAGGTCATCGTCCCCCTGTACTCATCACTCATTAGACCTATGATTGAGTACAATGCCCGTTCGAATGTATCTGTCCAGACACCTGCTGCAGCTTGAAAGGCCCCAAAAGTTCCTCACCAAAAGGATAAAGGGTCTCAAAAATATGTCTTATGCTGCCCGACTGAAAGAACTCCAGCTCTATTCAGTCTCATACCGCTTGCTCAGAGGTGACCTGTGCCTGACATATAAGGCCATGTCAAACCCAGATTTGATGAATATGCTTCACCTCAAAAATCTAGATCCCTCAGAACCACAAGGGCGGAGACTTAAACCTTGACACGGTTATAAATAGAATGTGCTGGAGGGACAGATTCATTACCCAGAGACTCCCTATGCTGTGGAACAAAATCCCGGTACATGTGAGGCAGAGCACCTCGCTGGCCTTGTTCAAGAGGAATCTTGACCAATGGATGGGAGATCGCAGATATACCCCAGGGATTACTTCAGTGTCACTGCTTGACAGAGGCACAGAAAAATGATAGGCATAGTTTTTATTCAAACTAAAGGGGTGGCGAAAGCCACATAACTATGGGCTAGGCTTATAAATGCCCTTGGGCAGATAGCCTAGTATGAACCTATGAACCTATGAACCTATGTAGCCCTTGAGAAAATAATACCCAGACTATCTAAGTTACAGTACCTTCACATATCTCTCCATTTATAAATCTTCAAAATAAATAAATAAATAACAACAAGAGTTATGTCACAAAATCATTTCAAAACTTCCACTTCATTCTTCTTTGCTGTCACTGTACTTATTACTATGTGGTGATACTAAAGATAACTCTGGGCCTTTACAACTTTACAAAACCCACTCAGCCAACTTGTTGAATATGAATATTTCCCATGAATATTCAAAGTCCCAACAATAAAATAGCCACGCTCCACGGCTAGACCCATCACCATAAACATGATATTTTAACATTCACAGAAATCTGAGTAAAAACCAGTATACTAGATGAATAGATGCTCCGCTTGGATATAACATAATTAGAGCAGATAGAATTAACAAAAAAGATGCATATTATACTAAAGCTGAATCAAACTTTTTACTTTTGACTTAACTATACCACCAGTTAACTCACCCAAAATCTTACTTACTCTATTAATTATAGTCTACTACACTCAACCACAGTCACTTCTATCCCATCACATCCAAACAATGAGTATTTTTATTCTTGACGATAATTTATCCTGTATCTCTGCTAACGTTAAACACCATACACTCATATTGGGCTATGCAGATATAGCTTGGTCCAATAATAACAGTAACTCACACTCTTAAAACATTAACCTCTTTGGTTTCACACAAATAATAACTAACTGAAGTTCAATCTCCATATTCACCAGTGCATCAAAAAGGCACAACAAAAGTCAGGCCTGCTATATAGGCATAAAAATTTCCTCACAGATGTCTCTAGGCTCTGTCTTGCAAAGCATTCCTATTCCCAAAACTGGAACTCACCTATAATAAAATTACAAGATTTGTCTCTAACCAATCCTATTGCTCTCAACATTGCTTAACCTTGAAAAACCTGCAGTGGCTTGAATTTCATCATCAAATCCTACTATCCCAGCATCTCACAGCGCATTCTATCTTTCATGAACCCTCCTCTTGTCCCTCTCTCTTTACTCTTATTCAGCCCTATACCCCCCAACCGCACCCTCTGTATCTCCCAGCAGCAACTTCTGCAAGTCTGTACACCCATCCCAACAAAATCATTGGGAAACTCTGTGACGCCTGTGCCCTGGCCCAGCAATCAAGGAACCTCAATCCTCACCACTAACACCAGTGAGAGATGTCCACATTGGGAAAGATAACAAGTACACACATAGTAAAGTACAATTTCCCTTAAGAGCACACAGAGATCATAGTCAGTCTTAGGCTGGTTTCTCCCTTTTTCTTCAGATCCCTAGTAAGAATCTCCACTGGCACAGCTATAGAGTGGGGTCATCAAGTCCTCCTAGCACTTTCTCTGTCCAGCCATTGCTTCATGTCCTTGCCCAAGTACCTCACACACACACACACACACACACACACACACACACACACACACACACACACACACACACACACACACACACACACACACACACACACACACACTCACACAGACACACACACACACACACACACACACACTTTGAGATATGATTTATATAGAACCACACAGACACTCCTGGGGAAGGCTGGCACAGGTTCACTAGCTGTGCCACTTCTGTCCAGGCTATAAGGTAGTAATCACTGCCACCAGGACCCTTACTTATCGGCTACTAAAAGGCCCTTATCAAAGAGTGTCCAATTATTGCTGTGCACTATTATTATCCAAATGGAAAATGTAACTGCACAGCCAGGCTTATTGGAGTGGTATGCAGAGATAATTTAAGCTATAGAGTACATTGCATGTATATAGTGTAACTGCACAGCCAGGCTTATTGGAGTAGTTTAGTGCAGTATCACTATATACATGCAATGTACTCTATAGCTTAAATTATTTCTGCATAAAACAGTTGAAAGGTTTAAAAATATTTAATAATAAATAATAATAACACAGTACAATACTTCTTACTACACAGTGTCTAGTCAAGAGTTCAGAGATCACAGAGAAATGCTTAAAATAATACACTAGAAATGTTCTGACATCAGTACAGAAAAACAACTAGTCTAATCTTCCTATTTCCTAGCTATATCTAAGAGCAAACACAGTTCTAAAATAAACTTACATAAAGAGCCAGGTAGTGCTGGTGATGTTAGATGTTCTGAAGACAAATGCAAAATGCCCTGAGCCTCTCTGTCCTTAATTTGATAACACAGTACCACTGACTCATTTCAGATTACATCATTCTTTCTCTGGTTCCAAGGCTAACAGAAACTCAGAGTTTAGTAGCCCTTTTGATCTTGCACCTAGTCAGGAAGCTACAGCAATAAAAGGCATTACACATGCAAATTTTAGCAATTATCTCTTGTCTCAAAACAAAATAAATAATCTGCTGGTTCAGGCACCATGGCTCCAAGCCCTGAGATCAAAAACAGTCATAAAATGCTTAACTTATCAGCTTTCTTACACCAGAGTGCACTGTTGTTACATTTTTGCAGTTCAATATCCAATACTGTCTTTTCACATTTAAGAGAACAAGCCTGTGGCTGATATTGCTATTTACAAATGACAGAATTATCTACAAATTTCTATCTAGCTAGGCTGACAGCCTTCACATATCTTCACACACTCCTCTACAGCTATTCAGTGGCAAATGCTTGGAATAAATTATCACTAAGTGTTAAGACAGCTTTCTAACTCAACTCTTTCAAAACAACACTAAAGGAAACTCTAGGTATATCATGGACATGATTATGCTACTACCCAACTTAATCCACCTTCCCTTTTACATTTGTTAACTGGGAAAGTCCGACTGGATATAGGTCCATGTTCAGCGGAGGCCCGGGGAGAAAAGTTCTGCATGTACACAGATACAGAATACTTAACAGTTGCAGTTTTTTATACAATTACATATAGATACATGTTCCAGATTTGTTGAAATACACATATAAAAACTTTACAATTATTAATTCTCATATTAGAATATAAACAGTTTTAGTAGTACAAAGCTGAGCAAGGTAGCATATCATTCAGTAGTACAATACATTAGAGTGAGACAGCTAATGTTTCAGACTTTTTATAAGACAGTTTCTACAAGTAGCCGGGGAATGTAGTCATACAAATTGAATAGTGAGTAGGTTAGTCTGGGTTTGTACAGGGGCACAACCAGTGAATTTTTAGGTGTGTTTTAAGTGATGTTTTAAATAGGATTATGGAGTGAACTGCTGTAAGTTCAGCAGGGAGTAGGTTCCAGATTTTGCCAAAAGAGTTGGAAAATAATGACTCACCAGCTATGTTATTTGATTTAACAGTTTATACTAGCATTTTATCAGAAGAGTGGAGTGTTACTGTAGGGGGTAATTATATTTTTGAGTATGGGTGTGCTTTTGGGCTGATAGAGGACTTTGTGAACAGCTATTAATTGGTTATACTGGAAGTGAGAGGGTAAGTCTAGCCAGCCTAGGGATCGTAGGTTAAGACAGTGGTGTGTTCTATATGCTGAACTTGTGGCAAATCTGGCTATGTTATTATAGCAGCTATTGAGTTTACTGAGGTCAGATTTACTTAGGTTTGTATAAATTGGGGAGGCATAAAGAAGGGTTGATAGTAAATGTGTATGGGCAATCACTGTCCTAGCAGCTGGGGTTAGGAATGGCTTAATCCTATATAAAGTGCCAAGCTTCTTATTGACTGTTTTAATGGTTCTATCAATGTGGGCATCAAACTTAAGGTTATTGTCGACTATTACACCTAATAGTTTTTTGTATTAGATTCTGGGTAAATTATGGTGCCATTGTCAGATGTTATGGTAAATTATGGCAAAGGGACTTTCCAAGTGGGGTGAAGAGTAACAGTTTTGTTTTATTTGGATTTAATAGAAGACACCAGTCAGTCAAACAGCTTTCAACTTTGTTAAATGTATTTTGGGAAAAGATCTGTAGGTCTATTGGGGAGGTGGCAGAACAGATTAGGGTAGAGGCATCTGCATAGTGAAAGCAGGTTGCTTTGGGGATCACTGTATGGAGATCATTAATGAAGATGGAAAATAGGAGAGGTCCTAGTATAGACCCTTGAGGTACTCCACAGGTGATTAGCAGTAGGGAGGATAGGCTATTCTTTCATAGCACAGCTTGTTGTCTGCCACTTAGATAGGATTGAAACCAGCATATTGACAGGTTATCTATGGTATGAATTGTTAGTGTGCAAAGGAGTAGTTGATGATTTACCATGTCAAACATCTTGGATAGGTCAAGAAAGAGGGCAGAGGAGAGCTTGTTATTATTACAATTTTGATTTATTGTCTGAGAGAAGGAAAGAAGGGCTGAGGTTGTACTATGGTGGGGTATAAATCCATGCTGAGTGGGGGCTAGGAGACTGTTCAGATTGAGGTAATGTAAGAGTTGCTTATGGATACATTTTTCCATAATTTTAGCCAGAGGTGACAGAATGGCAATAGGCTGGTAGTTAGATCAGTGGAATTACCCCCTTTATGGAGAGGAATGACATGGGAAATTTTCCAAATGGAGGGGATATATGCTTCCAAGATGGTTCTGTTGATTAATATTGAAATGGGATATGCTATTATGTCTGCAGCTTTTTGAAGATATTCAGCGGGGAGTAGGTTTGCTGATAGGGTGGTGGGTTTCAGTTTCTTGATTAAGGATCGGATAAGGGATGTTGGTACTGGCTGAAAGTTAAAGGAGGGCTGAGTGTTGGATATGGGGTCAGTTGGGTCTGGGTTATTGGGTGCTAGTTGGTTGGCAAGGGATTGTATAGTTTCCATAAAGAAAGTGTTAAAGGTGTTGGCAATATTTTCTGGAGGTTTTTGGAGGGCAGTCGTGGGGGTAGGGGTAGTAGTATGTCCTGGGTGGAGAAGATTGTTTAAACTGGACCAAAATGTTTGTGGTCGAGTTTGATGTTTTTGTTGCAGGTTTCAGTAATATTTTTTTATGCCTAGAACAATAGACATTTTTGTATCATTCCTTAGCTGTTTATATATAAGTTGGTCCTTTGGGGATTTATTGGTTCTCCAAGAGGTCCAGGCTTTATTTCTGCTTACAATTTTTTGTCTAGTTTCTTTACACAGAGACAGTGATACTTTTTTCTTGGCTCTGATGGTCCGGGTAGGTGCATGGTTATCAAGGATAGTAAGAAATGTGGAGTTAAAGTACGATACTGCTTCGTCTAATGGGAGTAATTTTAGACAAATCCGGTTACATGACTGAAGTTCTTTTTGGAATTCAGTTTGAATAAAGCTCATATTGCTCCTAATAGTTCTTAAGCTAGGTATTTGAGGGATATCAGTTTTTTGCCTGAGTATATAAGTTAGGAAGGGATCACTTATTGCAGCAAGCTTTTCTCCCACCTGTCTCTGCTTCTGCTTCCAATAAAGTCTACTAATAGTCAATAATTCCTACAGCTTCCACAGATGTAGTCTTAGAAATTGGCTCTGGCCTTATATCCTGTTTATATATTTGTTAGTTTCTGTTTTACAAACATATCTGTATTTTCTGCATTTCTGCTTACTATTTTATGAAACTTCATACTATATTATGTTTTCAATTTAATGACCATTTTCTAGCATGTTGGTTCAACATACATCTCATACATATTGTAATTATTGTTATTTTAGTTATAACTCTGTCATGTGACTACTTTTGTTACTTGTACTTTTTGGAGCTTTCCTCCTTGGGCCTCCACTGAAAAACGACTGCTGCCCAGTCAGACTAACCTGGTCTGCAAATGCCAAATAAATAAAGAAAACAGCAGTACTAGAATAGACAATAGAAGTGGCAAGGAAAGCATTTTTAATTGTATGACGGCAAATGACATTCTCTCTTCAGATACCTTACTGAACTCCCTCAGTGTCCATCTTCCAAACTTTATCTGGGGTCAAGAAAAATATAATCTACAAGTGGGTGCAAGCCAAAAGGTATTTCCATAAAGACACTTTTAATGAGATAGTGAAACAATGCAAGTGATACCCTTTAAGATGTTTAGCCTTAGATGAGTGTGTCAACTAATATAAACACACCTTTCTCAGTATCACCAACTTTATCACATCCATATGTAAGAAAAAAAGTTAAATCCATGTCTGTTCCTTGGATGTCAGCAGAAATTAAGGAACTAATATCAATCAGGGACAAAGCTTGGAGGTAATGGGAAAGCTCTCAAACAACCCGATCTAGACTGAATTAAACCACACTAGGAAAAGCAAGCTAATTTTCTTTAGCCATCAACTCATACAGCATAAAAATAATCTAAGCAGTACTGGGCAAATATTTAAAAAAGCTTCAAGCCACAATCAAAACACGCACATGCAGTTCATTCCCCGAGGGATCTGTTATTCATTTTTCCTCCACTTTCAGCAAGCATTTCATAGACATAGCTAACTCTTTTATGCAAAATGGTAGTTTTAGATTAAGCATCAATGGCCCACGTGACTTGTTTGGTACACTGAACCCTTGGCAAGCATCAATGAATAAAAAAGACTACTACAAAAGCTAAATCCATTGTCACTAGTTCCAGACCTTCTTCCATCTGAATATCTGCAATTTGCAGATGATAAGATAACATTCCCTAAAACAATATTTATGAATAGATCCGTAAGTGAATCTTTCATTCCAGTTTCTGTGAATGAGTGTTGCATAATACCTCTTCATTAAGGATGAACAAACAATTCCCTTAGTAATTTATTACTTATTGCAATACTATCCCCATCTGTAAAATATTTGAACGATGTATAAAAAAAGCATCTGTTTTGATGCCTTATAAACGTATCACCTACACAACATGGTTTTTGATTTGGATTCAGCACTGAAATTAATTTTTTATCCTTTAAAAATAGGAATCATTCCACCATTGCTATTCTCTTAAACCTACCTATTGCCATTGATACTGTCTTTCGCAGTCTCCTTTCACAAAGGCTAACTAATATGGACCCGGCACACAATGCATTATAATGATTCAAAAGTTGTCTAAATGACAACAAGCAATAAAATGGTCCCAAGCAATTGTGTCTTTTCTACTCAATACTATAGATGTTCCGCAAGGGTCAATCTTTGAGCCAATCCTGTTCAGTATCATTCTAAATGACATGCATGCCAAGACTACTGATGCCACGTTACTAAAGTTTTCTGATTACACCTCTATTACCTGCACTGCTAATTCTGCTAGTCCATTGCAGTATTCCATATAGTTTGACCTCCAAAGACTAAAGTATTGGTTTAAAGACTAAAATATTTTATTAAATACCAATAAAACTAACACCTTTGAAAATGTATCCAGTTAAAGAAAAACACACACAAAGCTCTGTATGTAGCCAGCAGATGCCACCCCAATCTATAACTTATTTCTAAGATATATGCTTCACAGAGACCCAAAATCTCACACCCATAACTTTCAAAATGCTGTCAAAACAAACTACTTTGTTGGCTATATTCTGTTGATGTAGCCAAGCTGTGGAATTTATTTTCCCCAGACCTTCGACATGAGTAAACATAAAACATTTCTGTACAATCAAAAACTACATACTTTTTTTTCTTGGACCTGTCCTTGTACCAAATTTCATCTCCATCCATATGTCTTGTCTCGAAACTTTGTCCTAGTTTCTTTCTCTCTTTTCTCTAAAGCCTTTAACCATTATACTGTCTAGATTCTTAGCCTTATTTTTAGCTGTTGCCATATACATATAATTATTTGTAACCTTCATTTCTGATGATGTCTATTTCTGTACATATGTAGTCTGTAATCGTTTTGTGCATGCATTCAAGAATGTTCATGTGCATTTTATTTTATTTTTTATTACATTTAATTGGTGTGCTTTTTCACATCGAACAGAGCTTGAAATACGTCTGTGTAAATCAATGCCCTTACCTGGTTAAGGCATTAAAATTTATTAAAAGTAAAATTCTAGTGGAGATTAGTGCATTGAAAAGTCTTGATCATGTATCATAAATAAATAAAATCAAGATAATGGAATATGAGGATATTAAAGTCTGAATAAAGATTTGAGGATGAATTTTTAATCACAAAAGGTGGTAAATTATTGTAACAATATTTCTGAAGAGCCGATCATGCAAATGCTTTGACAAAATGTAAGAATACTTGCATGGGATTAATGCAAGTCTTATTCCAGGTGGAAATTGTAAATCTTTTGTATAAATGAACAGAAGGTATATGGGCAGGTTAGAGTGTCTGGGTATTGCTGGTGTAACATTAAAATTGATATTTTTGTGGTATGATGTGCAATTTCCATACAGTGCTGTTAAAAAGGAATTTGCTTTGTAGAAAAAATAGAGAGTTGAGTAGCATTGCCTAAGGACAGTGATGTGGTGCCAGTGGAATTCTGCTTATACAGAAAGGCATGGAAAGGAAACAAGGCAGACTAACATGTGTATTCCGAGTGGGAACAAATCTACTTTTTTAAAAAAAAGTCTGAATAAGATGATAAGGAAGGGAAAACTGAAATACTGGCTTAATGTTGGAATGCAGCATAGAAGATCACTGGTAGTTACTGGTATATGTCATAATACACAGATAAATAGGCTTATGACAGAATCCAGATCAAGGTTAAATGTTTAGGGAAAAAGAAACAATAATGTAATAATAATAAACATTAACGATCTTTTAGGAAATTATGACATGCTCACCTCTGCAGTAAGGAGCGAGATGGACTTTTTTCTTGTTAAAAGTTAGACTGTATGTATGCATTTATTTATTATTCTACTTTCTTTTTCCTCTTTGTGTCATACATGACAGCCATCCCACTGTCCCATGCCATTTGCTGGGTCTACCCCTGTCATGCCAAATTTCAAGCTAGGGCTAGCAAGGGGCATAAGGGTGTCCAGGGGGCAGTGCTGCCTATCTTCATTTTTTTTCTTTTATGACCAATCTGAGATCCCTCTCCTATGTCTGCTGAGCTTGTCTGAGGGCAAATCCTTTCACTGGACCATAGCTCCTATTAGCGAGTGTTGGCAAATGCCCTACCTCCCTCCTGAGATGAGCCCCTCCATCCCGCCCTCTCTCCCTGCCAGAGGCTCAGATGCCTGAGATGCTAATCATGCTGCAGTTGAGTGGGCCACAGTTAGGGGTTTATCACTGTACACCATGGTGCTGGCTTGTAGCTAGGTATTTTTGATGTTGAGTTCATTAGCTTAGAAGTGCAGAGGGGAGCAGATTGTCTGGAGACAGTGGACAAGATGAATCATGGTGCATTGTGAAGTTCACAAGCTCTTTCATAGGCATAGTCAGAGTAAAAGGGATAGATATTTGGAATTACAAAGTGCTAGGAATCACTGCGACAAGTACCATGATAGCAGCAGTGTCTCAGGAGAGCAAAGATATTTAGGAAGAAGTGGTAATCATTTCTTTACAGAGCATGAGATGCAGAATGAAAAAGAAAAACATGGAATACACGTGGATGAAAGACATGAGGCAGAAGGAAGAATTGTTTACAGTGACATCAGGAAAAAATCTACAAAAGTCCTTAAAAATGTCAAGGCAGCCCCAAAGTTCACAGTGTCATAGGTTCATAGGTAGGTACTAGGCTATTGGCCCTAGGACATACTTAAGCCTAGCCAAAATGTTTTGGCTTGCGCTCCCATGTGATTTAGTTACCTGTGCCTCTGTCAAGCAGGGCCACAGATGTGATTCCCGGGGTGAATTTCCTGTTCCCCATCCACTCATCAAGATTCCTTGACATCTTGAAGAGTGCTAATGAGGAGCTCTGTCACACATATATGGGGACCTTATTTCGGAGCAGGGGGAGTCTCTGGGACATAAATCTGTCCCTCCAACAAGTCCTGTTTATTGTTGAGGTCAGGTTAAGGTCCGTAGAGCATGTAGCTCGGGTAGATTGGGTTTTCATTAGGCAGAGCATTTCCAGCAATTCGGGGTTTGACATAGCCTTGTCTGTCAGGCAGAGATCACCTCTGAGTAGCTGGTATGCAACCGAGTACAGTTGGAGTGTTTTTAGCCTGGTGGCATAGGGTATCTGTTTTTGGCCCGTTATCCTCTTGGTGAGGTATTTTTGAGGCCTCTCTAGTTGTTGCAGGTGTCTAGTAAGGTACATCCCGAATGGGGCATTGTACTCAATAATGGGTCTAATGAGTGATGAGTAGAGGGGGACAATAACTTCCTTTTTTCTTGATGATAAGGTGGGCCATGTAGAAGGATTTTTTAACCACTTTAGTGATGTGGTTATCGAAGGAGAGGTTACTATCCACCTGGGTCACTAGGTCTCTTATCACACTCTCCATGTTAAGTGAGCTGCTACCTATGTGGTAATTTGTAGGTACTTGTTTTTTCCCGAAGAGGATGACAATGCACTTTTTGGCATTTAGCTTGAGGCCAGGATTTTGGCACCATGTATCTATTTTTAGTGAGACCCTTTTGAAGGATATCTACGTCAGCAGGAGTCACATTTATGGCACCCAGTTTGCAGTCATCTGCAAACTTTGTTAGCCATAGTCCCTCTGTGTTTACTTGTACCTCGGAGAAGTAAATACCGAACAGTAGAGGTCCCAAGACTGAGCCCTGGAGTACTCCACTTGTCACAAGTTTGAAGTCGGACCTAGCATTTCCTGTTTTCACTTTATGGGTTCTGTCCATGAGCCAGTTAGCAACCCATTTTGTAATGTAGGGGTTTAAATTTAGGTTAGTGAGTTTGTCTATAATTCCCAAGTGGGGAATGGTATCAAAGGCTTTTGCAAGGTCAAGGTATGCCGTGTGGATGACCTTTCCCTCATCGATTGCTTTGGTGACCATCTCAGAAAAGTCAATCAGGTTTAGAAGACATGACCTGCCCTTTATGAAACCAAACTGGGTAAGGTCTAGGGTTTGTAGGTTCCCATTGTTGTTGTTTATGAGTTCCATGATGATGCTCTCCATGGCCTTGCAGATGAGGCTTGTCAGGCTGATGGGGCGATAGTTCCCGGGGTCGGTGGTGGCTCCTCCCTTGTGAAGTGGGACAACTGTTGCTGTGCGCCACTTACTGGGCACATAGCCTGAGGTGAGGCCATGGCTGAACATGGTATTTAGGTGAAGGATCATTTTGTTTTGGAGTTGATGTAATATGCAGCCTGGGATGCTGTCTGGTCCCATGGATGCTGTGTTTTTGGTTTTAGAAAGTGTCGTTTTCACCTGAGTGTCTGTGATTACGGGGGCAGCGCAATCTTCTGCTATAGATATTGGCCCTTTAGGGGGTGAGGGCAAGGTACATTTTGTACTGAACCTATCTGCCAGTATATTGGCAATATCAGTTGGATCCATGAATTTTGAACTGTTGTGCTGTAGCTCAGAGCAGATCTGAGAGTTACCATTTAGGTTCTTGACATAGCTAAAAAATGCCTTGTGGTTGTCTTTGGTGTCCGTTGCGATTTTTCTTTCAAAGCTCGCCTTTGAGGATTTTATAAGCGATCTTAGCTTTTTGCTAAGGTTGGTCAGGGAGCTCCTCCATTCCTGGGTTTTTACTCTTTTTTGTAATAATTTCTTCCTTCTATTATAGAGCTTGTTTATGGCCGGGGTCCACCAGACTGGTTTCCTTTTTTTGGAGGAATGGGTCTTGGTTTTGTTCGGGATAGCACGGTCTATGCATTCATGTAAGTGCTTGTAGAGTGCTTTTGTGTAGGCTACCACAGATTCAACTAAATTGTCATTCTGCATGGGGGTAACGAAGTTTACCACCTCCGTCTTAAGTAGCTTAAAGTTTGCTTTGGAGAAGTTTTTCACTGTGGTTTTCTTGGAGTGGGGGAGGGTGGTATGTGGATATCGAGGGTGATGAGTTTGTGGTCTGATCTAACCAATGAGGAATTTACCTCGGGTATGGACCACTTGTCCCCCATGTTGGTAATGACCAGGTCTAGTATATTGTTGCCCCTTGTGGGGGTGTTGATAAGCTGGTCCAGGTCATTTGAGTTAATATATTCCAGGAAGAGTTGAGCAAAGGTAATAGTGCTTGAGCAGTTTTCCCAGATGATGTTTGAGTAATTGAAATCACCCAGTATTAGGGTGTTTGGTTGAAATCTCATGTTTTCCAGTATCTCAAGGAACAAGGAGTGGGGGTCTTGGGGCAGAGATGGTGATCTGTAACAAGCTACAATTTTGATTGCAGTTTTGCCAATTATCAGTTGCACTTGGATGATCTCTGAGGTATCATAGTTTGTAACTAGTCTGGAGGTGTGGTTATCCCTGATGAATATGGATACGCCCCCTCCATTGGTGTTTCAGTCCAGGTTTTGTGGTCGAAATGTGTGGTATGAGTTGTAGCCTGGAATCGCTGGGGTGCTCTCTTGAGCCTTGAACCAGGTCTCAGTTATTGCACAAATATCAATGTTCTCCATTTTGAGAAGAGCCTCAAGTGAGTGCATTTTGAGGTTTAAACTCCTGGAGTTGAGCAGCATTACCCTCATTTTTTTTTTCACTGGTACTTATTACGGTGGGCATGTCCTCCCTGTGGTTGAGTGACCTCCAAAAGACATGCGTAAATGGGCGTGCTTCACTGAAGGTTGGGTGTCGGGCTGGCAACTCGGCACCATAAGAAATCTACTGCCAATCATTAGCAGACCGGAGTTCCACTGTGACGACTCCTAACCGGGAAAAGCCAAAAAGACAAACAACAACTTATTACGGTGGTGGGTTTGTCTTTTGAGCCTTGCATAAAAAGGCACTATGAAGGTGGCAAGAGCCTTGGCCAGTATCCTGAATCTCAGGGGTAACAGGTGCAAGCCATCTCTGGCTAAGCATTGTGACTTGTCGAGCATGTCATCCCAGGCAGACAGATACTGGATCCCCTTTGAGTGACACCAGAAGCTTAGCCAATTGTTGAAATTTATCATTTTTTCCTTGTACTGAGGTATCATTCTTGGTGAAGGTAAGATGTTACTCAGGGCTAGGGTCATACCCACCTTGGTTACATGATCAGAGAGGTCTTCTATATCTCTTTTCATGTAGTCCAGGGAGGTATGTCTCAGGTCATTCACACCGACATGGACAATGAGAGTCATATTTGTACTTGGTTATGGAGTGACCTGAGTTCCTACATGATGTGGCGGATTCTGGGGCCCGACAAGCAGCTGACAGTAACCTTCTCTTTGTCCAGCCTGGTGAGTGGGACATCAGTATACCTGACTATGTAGTCTCCTATTACACGTGTGTTAGGTATGATGTTATGCCTTATGGGCTGTGGTTGTGTGGCACACTGTTTTTGGAGGTTATGTGTTGGTTGCGGTGTTTGTGGATGGAGATTGCTTGCGTGTCTGCTTTGGAGGTCTCTGTTGTTTCCGCATATTTTTATTTAGAGCCTCCCAGTGTGTCTTTGTGTATCTATGTGTGGGATTTGCAGTTGCAGGTGTGGTGGGTCTATGTGTAGTATTGCAGGTTGTTACCTTCTCCTCTTGATGTCCATTCCAGTCGTGGCTGGAGAGAGCTTTGCCTCAAGTTTGGCTGTGTAGGTGCATCTCTTGCAGATTTTGGTGTCATGGGGTTGGAAGAGGGTTGTCTGTGTACAAGAGGCAGTTGTGACATTGCCTCAGGATGCCCAAGTTCATCAGGTGGACAGGAGAATACACTAGGAACTGGCCTTTGGACATGCCTGAATAGGTTGAGGAACTTTTTTCTTGTTAAGTTGGTGGTGGAGAGTAATTTGACTTTTCCCTACAAACAAATGTTGGGGATCGAGTACTATAGATTATTAGTGCTTCTGTCACTGTTTTAAGCAAGTGCGAGTCTGAAGGCACTGATCTGAGTGCTAGAACTGAAAGAACTGGCTAGTACTAAGAGAAAAACTGAAGAGGAGACTCTGTGGAGCCATATTAGTACACTCAGAACTGTTATGAACTTCTCCACTTTAAATGTGCCATTGTTAGTTACATAATCAAAGTACGTACCATTTCTCCTAGTTCAAAGCAGCATATATCATTCCTTACTCTGTTTAATCCAAGTGTGCAGCAAATCAGAGTCAAAGATATAGACATAAAAATGAGGGGATGACTTCCTCTTGTTAAGCTGATTAATAATAACTAATTGTTTCTTCTCATAACTTGTATAGCCTGTGAATAAACAGGTATGGAATGAAAGTCAACAGGCTGTCCCATAACTGAACTCTCAGTCATTGAGGAACTCACAGCTCTACTGTATAATCATAACTGTAGAAACTTGCAAATATGTGGCATCCGTTACCTCTTATGGTAGCTTAAGACTAGTTTCCTTTTATTCTACTCTCTGCTAGCGCCAGCTTTTAAAAACTGGTGACTAGATCAATGTATCCTATTATATTGACTGTCATTCTTAACCTTCTTGATATGCTTTGCAGAAACCAACCTTTTAGATTCCTAGACCTTTCAGTGGATTGTCCATAACGTTTTTAACTACTGTACAATCTAGTCTATATTTTCTACCAAGAAACACCACAATAACACTAAAACTGTCACTTGGCATGCCCTCCAGCAGAAGTGGTAAGTACAGCTATGGCATAAGTTGGCCAGTAGGACTCCTCATCAATAAAAACTCTGCTTCAGTGAGACACTTTGTTGCAACACTTTCTTATTACTCTGCTATTGCAGGACAAGTATTATTGTGCCAAAACCAGCACAGTTAACAGAAACTCCACTCTTCATACATCACAAGAGTTGAAGAAAACTCTCCTTCTATCTAAGGTAGCTTAGCCTAAGTATAAACAAACTAGTCTCCTTGACAATTATAAATAGTATGCCTTACTTGGACACCAATGAAAATGTCTAGCAAGCTAGAAAAAAAAAACAGTATTTTAAAGAAGCAGTGGGAAGCTTTCATGGGAAATCAGGAGCTCAATAACTTGTTTGTGAGTTCTTTACTTTAACTGTGAAGGGATATGGAAGGTAATGTATCACTGTGCCATCCTTTGGAAAGTTAAATGGCCATGAGTTAATCACAGTTACCACACACATACGTATGTGTGTATATACACTTGTTAATTAGGCCACTGTGTCCTATTAGCAAGAGACCTGAAATCCCATGCTTATCCCAAAATTCTACGCTCATTCTTTATTTCCATTTACTCACTTGTTTCTTTAATAACCAATAGATTACTATACCAAAATCTTCAACATTTAATTTATGGTTTGCAACCTCCTCTTTCCAAACATGAGGAATATCCCTACATTAAATAGTTTATCAAATATCCCAAATCACATTTAACTCTTGGGGAGAGTATAGTGATTCAGAGTCACAGTGGAAGTGTGACATTTCTTCTTTGTGTTCTTACTTTATAAAAAAACGATAACTAGTAGTAATAGTACTGCTATCATTATTATCGTCATCATCAAATATAACTCTGATAAAATAAAATACATCAGACAAGCAAATAAGATCTAGATATGATTCTTAAAATTAAGGAAGAACCATCTAAGGACAAGCTTCTGATGATGATTGAAAAATTGTAGCGACTTGACTGGTATGGGAATGCCTATCACAGGACCACCGATGTATTCAGGATTCACTAAAAATGCATAACAGAATAAATATCTTGGGATCTCAAACTGAAGAACTGGAAATTTATCACAGATTTCAACAAGAGTAGATGATCTAGAGAGCGTATGTCAGCAACAACAAAAAGGGATTGATGACCTGGAGAACAAGCACAGACAAGTAACATTCACATAATGGGTCTGCTTAATGTTGTGATAGATGATGGTCTGTGTGGATTTCTTATGGGAGTCTTAAATTTGGTTATGCAGATTCTTAGGGCTTACAGGTGGATATGGGATGTATCTATATAGATTGTGGGGGATCCATGAAGCTTTTAACATGAGCTACTGACACTGCATTATTTCCAAGCAATATAATGTCTTATCATCATTGGTAAATATAATAACTGGATCCACTGTCGCGTACATTTAAAATTTGTATAAGACCTTTCCATGAAGGTATTTCAGCTGAGAGACAGTATTCACTTTTGAGCAGCTCCTTCAGTGATTGGAACACCAAGAAATATGTATGCATGTTGACCATCCAGTAGTGAGGTGGCACAGGAAAAAAAACATGCTGCACTTCCAGGGGAAACAGACAATCTTTGTATAGACATGTGTGATTGCTGTAATCATGTTTTCTAGTTGGATGAGCTTGGAAACCTGGATACATTGATTAAAAATGAGAGAATCATCCAGGAGGCATACATGTTCCAGCTTCTAGAGACCAGGAAGTAACACTAAGAAATAATCAGAAACTACTGAAAAGAGTAACCAGTCTCACGCCCAACTACTGATAAAAGGGAAATTCAGTAGGGTAGCCAGGAGTAGAGGATTATGAGAGCATGTCTGGAGAAGCATCAGTTGAAAAAATATTATGGCAACCCAAAGTGGAGACGAAATTACTAAATGGATGAAAAGAGTAAGTTAAACCACTGTGGAGAAAGACGTTCATAACTTGGTCATTGTTTTCTGTAGATAAGACCATGATATAATTTATTCTGTGGAGATTGTGAAGTCACAGAGGAGAATATGCTTCTGCACCAAACTACAAAACAATCTTTAATGGAATCCCAAACTCTTCTGAACCATTATAAATATTCTTCTAAACTCTGATAAAACTACCCAAATCCACACCATCTATCTTACATTAAAACAAAGTCATAGCAACTCAATTTAACATGAATGTTATCTTAAGAGTGACCGCCCTACTCAATTTGTAAACCAATGATAAACTTGTAGTGCCTACTCAAATGACCAACCCAGAAACCACCTTTCCTTTTCAACCGGTTCTTTCTACCATTATAAAAAAAAAGCATGGCCACAGGTTAACTACCTTTGCTCTAGATAACCTTCCACCAGAATACATTAAGACCACAGAAGATTCAGTAGTATATCCTTTTATCAGTCCTAATAAATCACTTAGTCACAGGCAGCTATGTCTCACAACTTTGCAAGAAAATAATTTGTCGTAAGTCTACATAAAGCTAGCCTTCCAACTGAGTTACCAGCAACAGGTCCATAGCAATATTGTCCCCACTATCCAAAATCCTTGAGAAGATTATTCACTCTCAGCTGCTAACATTCATATTGGAACACAACCTTATATCTCCCCCACAGCACTGTTTTCAACCAAATCATAGTACTACGACAACATTATTAAGTTTCATTGAAACAGTTTGCCTTAATATAAGTTCAGTCAGTCTTTTACCCACACTCTGTCTTAAGAGCTTTTGATACCATTTGCCACCAAAAACACACAAACAAACTTTCTTCACTAAGTGTATCAGACTTCTCTCTCCACTGGTTTCACGGTTACTTAGCCAACAAAAAGCAAGATGTAAAATGGAAGATTAAATACTACTATTTCCTGCCTTTATGTATTCATATTCCCCAAGGGTCCATATTAGGTCCTTAATTGTTGAATATATTCACCAATGACTTTCAGGCTGCATCCAAGCATGCTTCAATTGTTCAGTGTGTCATTATCTAAGCACTTATATATACATCTGAAAGCTTTTCTCTTCTACAACTTCCCCAAAAATTCTCCTCTTCTATTGAAACCTGGCTTAACAATTCGTGACATCTCCCCAGTGTGCAGAAAACCAAGGTAATACTGTTCACACCTAAACAATACAATGCTCAAGAAACTCTTCACAATTACTGCGTGAATAATACAAATATTAAACTATACCACACACCAAGCTGCTAGGAGTTATTATATATGATCAAATTAAATATGGCCATTAAATACTACAGGTGATTAAAAAGACACATCAAGAAATAGATTCTACAAAGCAAAATCATTACTCACAGACACTGCCAGAATCATCTCCTCCTCAGCCTACCTGCTTCCAAACCTTCTTTATTCCTTCCTAGTTCTTACTAATCTAACTTGCACTGTAACTCTTAAACATTAGCTGTATTTGTCACAAACTGGCCAAGTGGTGCCCACCACTGCTTGGATCTCAAAGATCAACCTGGCTTGAACTCTCCATACCCTTATATAATCTTACTGCTGATAACCCATACGTTACCAAAACATAGTAGAAGACTAGCTGTATGCTGTATCTCTACACATTGGAAATCTATTCTAACTTATATGAGACAAATGAAACACCTAAAATCATTCAAAGCAGAACTTAAACATCATCTGTTTCATGCTTACTGCTGTTACTGTATTACTCCAGGTTGTGGCCTAGTGCCAAATTGATATCTTCTACAAGCATCTCATCTATACAACTCCATACTGACTCCATATCAACCTGCTATTTTCCCTCCTATATCTAATAGTAACCACATTGCTGCATTAAATAACCCAGTAATCAATTACTTTAATCTGAATAATTTATGGTAAATAACACCTCAGTCTATCTTAATATTTACTCCCTTCTATCTCACCTTGTCATTCCTCTCTCTTCTTCCCTATTATATAATTTGATTTAATATATTGGATCATAGGATCATAAGAGATTATTAGGCTATTGACCTGGAGGTCATTTCATGCCTAGCAATTTCATCCCAATGTAATACCATAGAAATGCTAGTCAGTACCCAAGATTGCATTTAGTAATGACTCCCTATGTCCAGGAGGGTTGTGGGTGCTATCCCCAGTAAGAATGTATGGTGCCCCATCCACTCATCCAGGTTCCTTTTTACAGTGTCATAGAGATGCTTTGTTTCACAAGAATTGTTAGACTATTCCAAAGATGTGGGCAGTCACTGGGAGATAAAGCTGTCACTCCAGCGTGTCCTGTTTAAGTCACAAGCCACATTTCTGACCCTGAAATGGGTATTCCTAACCCTGTTTGATTTATGGATATGCAGCAAGTTTATTAGGTTTGAGTCTGAGATTGCTTTGTAGGTCAGGCATAAGTCTCCCCTATGAAGTCTAAACGATGCAGAGTATAGTGATAGGGACTTTAGTTGGTCTGTTTAAGGCACATGACAGAGTCCTGTGATGTTCTTTGTTAGAAATATCTGAGGTCTCTTCAATTACTGCAGATGATTTGTATGGTACATGCCAAATGGGGTGTTATACTCATTTATGGGCTGGATTATTGCAGAGGATAGAGGGGTTATAGCTTCTTTTGCTCTCAAGGCGTTGCCTTTACTAATCAAGTGTGGTATGGAGAAAGCCTTTCTTACTACAGTAGACATTTGGTGGTTGAAGTTAAGGTCACAGTCAGCTTGTGATCCCAGGTCCCTTACCACTTCATGGGTACTTAGGGTATTCTTTATGACATGATAGTGTAAGGGGACATTGTTTGTGCTGAAGGGAATGATGATGCATTTCTTTGCATTACGTTTGAGACCGTGACTAATACACCAGTCATTGGTCTCTGTGAGAGCCTCCTGGAGTATACTGACATAATTTAGGGATTCAATAGTTGCACCTAGTTTGCAGTTGTCTGCAAACTTGGTCAGCCACAACCACTTAGTTTTGACGTGACCTTCAGAGAAATATATACCAAACAGTAGTGAGCCCAGCACTGACCTCTGTAACACCCCACTGGTAACAGGTCTTCTGGTTGATGTGGACTCACCCACTTTAATAATGTCTGCCCTGTCTGTAAGCCACTTGGCAACCCATCTTACAACAAAGGGGTTTACATTCAGTTTGCCAAAGTTATTGGTAATGTCTGAGTGTGTGATTGTGTCAAAAGCTTTTGCCAAGTTGAGGTATGCTGTGTGTCCAGATTTGCCATCTTCAGTGACCACGATCAGGTTTTTGAAGAAACCCACCAGATTTAACAGGAAGAATCTGCACTTGATGAAGCCTAATTGGGTAGGATCCAGGGTTTGGAGGCTGACTAGGTCTTTATTTATGAAGTCCATAATGATACATTCCATGCCCTTACAGATGAGTCTGGTCAGAGTTATGGGTCTGTGATTGCCTGAGGCTGTTGCTAGGCTACCTTTGTGGAGGGGAATATAAAGAGCTCTTACTAATTTTGATAGGTGCCTTGCAATCCCTTATGTCCACCTGAGCTACAACCAATTCAAGCACATGGGACCTTACTTTAATGTTACATCTGAAGGACAGCACTGTTTGGAGTCATTGCTGTGACTGTTTACGCATCCGCAACAAGAGGTCAATTGTTGTGAATCATCTAGCTTATAATACCTTGATAACGCAACAGTACTATTAGAAATGACTACTACTTATCCATTAATGTTTTTGTAATCTACTTTTCTCATCATACTGTATTATAATAATGTACAGTGTACTGCATTGCTCACTTATGTATTCTATTTTTGATTCTTCTTCACAATTGTATTTTGTTCCTTTTCTGAGTAGTATCATGATTGATTGTGAAGCTTTTTTCTCCAGTACTTCACTGAACTGGGATTTTATGCACAGTAAGACTATCTTGATTAACAAATGGAATAAATAAAATAAAATAAGTAAATAAAATATATCATACTGAAATCCATAGATGATACAAAATACGGGGCTTATTAGTTTAAAAGAAGATACAGATGACGGCAATCTTAAGTTTCCTGTGAGCTTTCTTACTATAGCTTATTTGACATCCCACCACTAAACCAGTAATCAAGGAGCCTCAATCCTCTCCACTGTCACCAGCAGGGGATGTACACTGGGCAGATGACAAGTACACACACAGTATTTCCAGATGCAGGTCTCTGTATCAAGTTCAATTTACCTTAAGTGCTCACAGAGACCACAGTCAGTCTGCGGATGCTTTCTCCCTCTTTGTGCAGATCCTCAGTAAGACTCCCCACTGGCACACCTATGGAGCTGAATCTTTAGCCATGGTTCCAAGCCAAGTCGTCTCTCTGTCCAACCAGTGCTTTGTTTCCCTGCCCAAGTAGCTGACACACACACTCTTGGAGATTTGTTTTACACAAACACACACACACACACACACACACACACACACACACACACACACACACACACACACACACACACACGCACACACACACACACACACACACACACACACACACACACACACACACACACACACACACACACACACACACACCTGGGAAAGGCTGGCACAGGTTTACTAGCTGTGCCCCCTTCTGCCCAGACTATAAGGCAGTTATCACTGCCACCAGAACCCCTTCCAAGCTACTTTAAGGCCCTTAACAAAGGGTGTCCAATCTTACTGTGTAATGTTATTATCAATACAAATAGTAGTTTGACCAAGAGCAAGGCTATTAGGAGTGGCCCTCAGTTCACCAAATAAATATGCAAGTATTTTTCAGAACTTAAGTACCTCTACACAGATCAGACACAATGAAAGGTTTAAATACATTTAATAATAAATAATAAAAGAATAAGACAATACTAAATATATATTTACAGTGACATCAGAGTTCAAAATCACAAGAAATATTTAAAACAACATTTCAGGACAGTCTCAAATAAATGAAAAAAAGATTCTAAACTGTGCTTCACTATATCCCTGACTAAATCTAAGAGAATTACTATTCCCTAGTTAACTTATTCATAGAGCAAGGCAAATCTGTTGAGTGGCCATGAGATTCAGCAAACGTCTTTGCAGGAATAGCTTATTTCTGCACGGAAGGGACTGTTCCTGTACAGCACGGTAGCGCGCCATGCATTTTCATAAAAGCGCGCTGCCGTGCTGTTAAATGGACACAGGTCTGTTTACAAGTGCAGGGGGTGTGTCTGAGAGCAGTGCTCTCACAATATGCATGCCCTCTGCACACCAGAATTGCTGTTCGGCAATCTAAAATGAGTGAGAATGCTCGTAATACCCCAAAGCCATCAGGGTAAGAAATATGGTCAAAGCCATAAGGGACAATCGTCCCTACCAAGGCAAAAGTTGAAAGAATAACAGATGTAGCATAAGCACACAGTGCACACCTCCCACCCCATCAGAGTAAGGAATGTTGATAAAGCCATAAGAGACAATTGTCCCATAAAGCAGAAAGTTGATAGTATAACAGGTTCAGCATTATCAGGGATATTCTGAAGGGTACAAATAATAAAACATAACAGATACATTTTTTTTCTGCATGCAGCAAAGTTTAAGCATAGCTGCATGGGTGTGCCCGTTGCTTAGTTGCACTTTTTCCAGCTTAAACAGCAGAAGAAGTTAAATAGCAAGAGTATGGTTAGAGAATACACTTTGCAAGCAGCCATTCCTAGTTTAATCCCCAATGTAACCAATTTGTATTTTACATGTGAAAGTATTGCATAAACAGTTTTTTTTTATAATTAGCTACTAAATAACATATATTTGTTAACCAGAGTACTGTAGTAGGTCCAGATGTCAGGTATCAGTTTAATAAAGTTGTGAAACCTCCATATAAACACAAGTGCTCCATACAGTATAGTCACACATGAATACATGTAATGAAAGCACATTGAGGGATGTCAGGGACAGTGAGCAAATTTATAAAATATAATGAATGATGATTCAATCCCATACAGCAGATAGTCTATAAAATAAAAAAAATAAGCAATGCTAAGCAGTGCACAGCTCTGCTTACCAGGTGTAAGCATTGTGTAAATATGACTGCTAAGCAATGAGTAGCCCAGCTAAGTGGATTTGCCCATTGGTAAGCAATGCTGAACCTGTCTCTTTAAGCACTGCCAACCTTAGCTAAGCAGGTTTGCCCGTAGCTTAGGTTAGCTCAGCATATTCAAAACTGTCCAGTCACGGCAAAGGGCAGGAAATTGGCCATATTTAAACCCTGCCGGTGGGAATACAGCTCATAACTGGTTACAGCTTCCCACTGTAGGCAGTATGGCAGGTGTTGGTGAGGGCATGTGCTTCTGGGCGCAACGCTGGGTTATACAGGAGTCCAAGGTCATGGTAAGACTCCTGGTAAGAAAACATGAAGAGAGACTGCTGCAGGCCCAGTACCAGGGCTCCCCATATAAAGCAGAGGCCTGGGACTGTCTCGCCCATGATCTCACCAGTGCCACTGGTATTACTCGGATTGGTGAGCACTTCAGGCACCACTATGCGACTTGAAGCAGAGGAAGAGGGAGCTCTTGGATGAGTGGGTCCAAGAAGCAAGGCAGAAGGGTATTGTCCCAGCAGTGTGTAAGTATTCATATCAATAACTGTTTACCAAAGTCCAGTCTGTGTATGTGATGAATAGGTATGCCTAAATATTTCTCTATTCTCTTTACAGCTGTGGCTGAACAGGCTGTGAATCAGGAAGCCTATGTCAGTAGGTTGCAAAGGCTGTGTCATGAGGCTGGTGAGTAACAATCCTGCTTTTAGTAGTCATACCAAATAAATATAAAGTAGTAGAAAGTCACCTGGTAGTACAAAAACTGTGTATGGGTTGTACTGAATAAACCAGACAATATGACAGTAATAGGTGATATTTAAATAAAACCGTAACTGCCTGGCAATAAAGTTATAAATCCTGAACTGGTTGTGTTTACTCTGGTATTGTAGTGTTGTGTTAACCACTGTTACCCACACTGTGCTACATAAATAATATGTATGTCTAGTAATGTTTGTATAAGACTGTTGTAAGTACAAGGTCAGATTGTACAACCAAGAGAGACTTAGACAGAAAAACACTGAAGGGACAGAAATCGGTTTCTAAATAGCTCACTCTGATGAAACACAAATTGTTGTATTTTTAGCACACACAGCCATGGTTCGAATCCTGGGAGTGGTAGTAAGCTGTATGCATAATCATACATCCCAACTGTACAGATTTTCCCAGAATGTCTGAATAATTGGCTCATATTCTTGGCCTGTTTCTCTTTCTCCCTGGCAAATCACTGGGATGATCTCAGAATTGTAATTACTAAATAATGACATACATTTGAGTTTCAGACTTCTAATTCTTCAGAAGATGTATAGCAAAAGAAATCCTGTTACTCTAGCAACTCTAGCAACTGTCTAAATGTTTATAAGAGCAATATTCAAATATGTCCCTATTTGTACCCCCATGTTGTCAAGCTTTGTCCACATGTTGTGCATTAAGAGATTGAGAGGTATGTGCATTATTTTAACTAGGAATCTGGAAATATGTGTAGAAACAGTCAGGTAGTGTTAACAAACATTCCTGCCACATGTCTACCATGTGAGGGAAGTAGAATTTAGCTATAAGACAGTTGAAGTATACACTTGTGTACAAACATACCACTGCCCAAACCAAGGCCATATGGTATTGTAATAATGCCTGTAGAGTAATGATTAGAGCAATGATCATTAAAGTTGAGAGTACTGCAAGGATATACAAGTTGTTAATTGACATCTCTCTACCCCCCCACCATATCAGCAACAATAATCTAAACACACACATCAATGGGTATGTTTACACCAAACCTACTGTTGGGACATATGTCCTATTGTTCAACAAATATTGAAATGTGTTTCTATTAATGTTCCATGTTGAAATGTTGTTGAAATGTTATCATTGGTGACCTGTTGCTATCAATGTAACCTGCATGCCGTTGTAATGGCCACTGTGGTTCCATATATGCATGTGTTCTGTTTGCTATGCAACTGTTCCAAATCTGTTGTTTTGGGTTAATGGGAATATCTATGCATGCTGTTATAATTAATCCTGGATTGTGTTGACTATTACTAACCCACATATGTTCTAAAACTGTAACACCATAGCACATTTGGGAAAGCTGGTCCCAGTGGACCCAATGCCATGGCTCTGTGCCCCAGCACATCTGGGACCCACCCTGGGTCCTCCTCGTCTGCTGGTCCTGCACCACCTTTGGGTGGAACTGCCTCAGGGGATTGGGCTCATCCCCCCTGGGAGTGGGCACGGGCAGGATACTGTCACCTGAAGCCAGGTTCGGGGTTTGGTGTGTAGCGAGCTCTGAAAGGAGTTTGGAGATCTGCTATGCCAGCTTGAGGGCTGTGTGGTGCAATTAGAAGGTCAGCCTGCCCCTCCTGCTCAGTCACCAGCACAGCCACCTTCGGGCTGTGAAGGTGCAGTGGTGACTGCCCATGGGTGGGAACCTCAGTCTCACTGTTTCCATTTGGGGGTTCATGGGCTTCTGATTTCCAAACACCCCTCACAGTCCAAGGTGTTTACCCCCACATGTGTCATATACTGCTCCTGTATGCTATTTTGCCTGTCTTGTCTGTCTTCCTACCCAACCTACTTCCCCAAATATACCTACTATCCTTCCCCAACATCCCACTCTCACCTTAAAAAAAAGGCAGTCTGTTCCCCATAAAAAAATCTGCCCCATACATAGCTGCCCATTTTGCACATGTGTCCACTGGACATATGTAATCTGGTCTAATTGGCTTCACAACACATTATTGTTGTCCTCACCCCTCTCTCAGTGATTTGAGTGTTCAAATCTACCTCCAAATTCAGTATATATATGCACAGCTGTTGCTGTAGAAGAAATGGACAGCTATGGACCTTCCCTACACCCATTCTGCACATTCCTAGCTACTTTCCCTATTGTCTTTCCCTCTTTGTGCCCCCTTTTTCACCACTTTCCTATCACCCCTTTTTTTCTTTTCTTTTAAAGAAATTAGAGTGGGGGTAAGCAGGAGTAAGCACTTTTAAGCATTAGTAATTGGGATTAAGCCTGTTTGCATGGCACTAAGCAATGCCTACACAGATTAAGCACTTTTAAGGCTAAATGTCTGTAAGCATATTTAACCAGAAGCTAGCATTGCTTACCGCCGCACAAACCTGCGCAAGCCCACTTACAACTGCATAAAAGTGCATTAATCACTCTGTATCCAACAGCCCTTGTTCTGCCCAGCAACAAAATAATCAGCCCTGCCCAGTCTTGAACAAAGGACCTTGTACACCACATTCAGAGCAATGCACCACTACTACATCAGGGCTGTACTATTGAAAAAAATTTTTTTTTTAAATATATCATAAAATACAGGTATAGAATACTATGGAACAAACACTGTGGAACCAGCATGTTTATAATATATAATTATACAAATATAGATGTGTACGGTGATAGATACATATGAAAAGTGTATACATCAGATATATGTAGCCGTACATACAAAATTACACATATAGAATATATACATATATATCATAAAATAATATAATGTGTAGATATCAAGCAATCAAAGAAAACAAACACCACTGCAATAAAGTGAAGCTTGTAAACCAGTAAATATCAAAAAAAAAACAGCTTCACAGCACCAAGTTAAAAAAGTTTAATAGCTGTCATATAAGACCAAAGCTTTCAGAAGAAGTTCTTCATCATCATCTTCTTTCGGCTGTTCCTGTTAGGGGTCACCACAGTGGATCATACATTTCCATTTCTTCCTGTCCTCTGCATCTTGGTCTGTCACACCAATCACCTGCTTGTCCTCTGTCACCACATTCATAAACTTTATCTTAGGCCTTCCTCTTTTCCTGTTACCTGGTAGCTTCATCCTTAGCATCTTTTTCCCAATATACTCAGCATCCCTTGTCAGCACATGTCCAAACCAATGTAATCTTGCCTCTCTGGCTTTGTCTCCAAACCTTCCAACATGGGCTGACCCTCTATTATACTTATTCCTAATCCTGTCCACCCTCGTCACACCCAGTGCAAATCTTAACATCTTTAACTCTGCCACATCCAGCTCTAACTCCTGCCTTTTTGTCAGTGCCACTGTCTCCAACCCATGTAACATAGCTGGTCTTGTTACCCTCTTGTAGACCTTCTTTTTCACTCTTACTGGTACTTGTCTGTCACAAATCACTATTGACACTCTTCTCCACCCACTCCACCCTGCCTGTACACTCTTCTTCACCTCTCTTCCACACTCACCATTACTCTGAACTATTGATCCCAAGTATTTAAACTCATCCACCTTCGCCACCTCTACTCCTTGCTTCCTCACCATTCCTCTATCCTCCCCTCTCATTCACACACATATATTCTGTCTTAGTCCTGCTGACCTTCATTCCTCTTCTCTCTAGAGCATATCTCCATCTCTCCAGGGTCTCCTCCACCTGTTCCCTACTCTCACTACAGATCACAATGTCATCTGCATACATCATAGTCCATGGGGACTCCTGTCTGATCTCGTCTGTCAACCTGTCCATCACCATTGCAAGTAAGAAAGGGCTCAGAGTTGATCCTTGATGTAATCCCACCTCCGCCTTAAATGCATCCATCACTTCCACCGCAGACCTCACCGCTGTCACACTACCCTCGCACATATCCTGTACCACTCTTACATACTTCTCTGACACTCCTGACTTCCTCATACAATACCACAACTCCTCTCTAGGCACCCTGTCATATGCTTTTTTTTAAGTCCACAAAAACAGAATGCAACTCCTTCTGACCTTCTCTGTACTTCTCCATCAACACTCTCAGAGTAAACATCACATCTGTAGTGCTCTTTCCTGGCATGAAACCATACTGCTGATCACTAATCATCACTTTCCTTCTTAACCTAGCTTCCACTACTCTTTCCCATAACTTCATGCTGTGACTGATCAGTTTAATCCCTCTGTAGTTACTACAACTCTGCACATCACCCTTATTCTTAAAAATCAGTATCAAAACACTTTTTCTCCATTCCTCAGGCATCCTCTCACTTTCCAAAATTTCATTAAACAATTTGGTTAAAACCTCCATTGCCATTTCACCTAAACACCTCCATGCTTTCACATGTATGTCATCTGGACCAACAGTCTTTCCATTCTTCAGCTTCTTCATAGTTATCCTTACTTCCTCCTTGCTAATCTATTGCACTTCATGATTCACTATCCCCACATCATCCAACCTTCTCCCCCTCTCATTCTCTTCATTCATCAACCCCTCAAAGTACTCTTTCTATCTGCTCAACACACTCTCCTCACTTGTAAGTATTTTCCCTCATTATCCTTTAATACCTTTACCTGCTGCACATCTTTCATCAGTGTTACAAAATTACTTCCACATGTATATAATTTATATCATCCAAAAGATATCACATGACACAACCCAACCTATCAAAACATAATTAATTAATTTTCATTAAATCATGTTGTAAAACTTTAAAATCACATACATATATATTCATTTCATAAAAAATATACTTAAAATATATAAGAAACATATTTTGAAAGATTTTCTTTGTTTTGTATAGAGCTTTATTACAGATATTGGTCACTTTCTTACTCTATTGCACCAATGGTATGAGGGGAATACTCAAACAGATATTCTTTTTGTGACTTTGGACATTGTATTTGTTCACTTGTATTCCCAATGAATATGGGGTAAATAGTATAAGACAGATCTTATGTAAATATAGTACTTTTACAGCTAGACAGATTGAAACTTTTTGTGAATTACTGGTGATAACCTTGGAGAACAATGTGTTTCTCTTCAGCAAACAGATATACCATCAACAACTGGGGTGTAGTTATGGGTAGTCCAGTGGCCAATACATATGCTAACCTTACAGTTGGAAATTGAGAAGATGCATTTGTCATTGATGAAAATAAGAATATGTATAGATCTAACATTCTTTTCTACAAACATTTTGTAGATGATGTCTTTATTGTGTGACATGGTAATGAAGATGTACTTAATAATTGTGTATGTTATTTGAACCAAACAACAAATTTCTTGAGCTTTGAAATGAAATTTTCTAGGATGGATATACATTATTTGGATGTTAGAATCCAACTGGAAGGGCAACATATAAATACCAGCATATATAAAAAAGAGATGCATACTAACAAATATCTGCATAGAAAGAGTATGCATGCTGGACATGTTTTTAAGGGGGTTGTAAAGAGTCAGTATATGAGAGTTAATAGACTCAATACTGATAATAATGCACTAGGCAGATGATGGACATGACTCATGAATTTACTGAGAGAGGGTATGATGTGACCCAATTAACCAGCCTTCGAGAGGAAGTAATGGTGCAGAGATGGAATGAAGTTCAACCATATTTTTCAAATGGTGGGCATGTATTCAGTAGGGAACGAAATAATGATGTATCTGAACACTTGAGATATATCATGACATATAGTAGGAGTAGTAAGCCAGTTGAGGATATTATAAGAAGAAATTGGGGTATATTAAGAGCTTTACCTGGCCTTAACCATATTGTTCTGGAGAAACCCCTTTGTACATACAAGAATTGTAGCAATCTTAAGCAATGTCTATGCTACAAGGATTTTTCTTTAAATAAGAAAATATCTTCCACTTGTAATAGGAAAGGTACATTTTCATGTTTCAATTGTTCTTGTTGTTCTGATATTTGCTCTTCCAATGTTTTTACCCACCCTGTAACTATGAAAACGTTTTACTTTAAATGTTTAGCAACATGCAATACATCATTATGTGTGGGAAAGTCTACTAGAAAACTTAAAAATAGAATTACTGAGCATAAATCACACATAAGGAGAGGTGTATTGATAAATGCATTGGCTAAGCATATAAATAACAATGGATCTGCATACAGCTTTTTATTTAGGGTTATAGAGGTTATGGAACCCAGTTTGAGAAGGGGTGACATTAACACTAAGCTTGAAACTAAGGAATATGACTGAATTATTCGTCTTCATGCAGATTCTCCACCAGGAATTAATAAACACGTTTCTCTCTAACCAATTTTAAAACATAGACAGCAATGTATAAGATCTTGACAAATATAAATGTTTCTTATAGATTTTAAGTATATTTTGTATGAAATTAATATATATATATATATATAAATATATATATATATATATATATATATATATATATACATATATAAATATATATATATATACATATATATATATGTGTGTGTGTGTGTGTGTGTCTGTATGTGATTTTAAAGTTTTACAACAGGATTTAATGAAAATTAATTAATTATGTTTTAATAGGTTGGGCTGTGTCATGTGATGTCTTTTGGATGATATAAATTATATACATGTGGAAATAATTTTGTAACACTGATGAAGGACTTCGTCTGAAAGCTTTGGTCTTATATGACAGTTATTAAACGTTTTTAACTTGGTGCTGTGAAGCTGTTTTTTTTTCTTTAGATATCAAACAAGAACTATACTGATATATCAATAGGCATATATTAAAATATATATATATATATATATATATATATATATATATGCATATATATATATATATATATATATATATATATACAAGGATAAATATATATTAATATATATAAATATATATCTAGGTATATATACACACACAACACACACACACACACACACACACACACACACACACACACACAATATATATATATATATATATATATATATATATATACATACATACATAAATATACATATACAGAGATATCTATATATACATATATATATATATATATATATATATATATATATATATATATATATATATATATATATATATATATCTATATATACCTGTGCATAACATGTACTGCAGTTATACCCAGCACCATACCTCCCCACCTCTAAGTGCAAGAGTTCTGGACAAAGGCTGCAATATGGGGGGGGTACAATGGACCAACACTAGGGACACAATGTACATCCTGCAGGTATAAATGTAGAATGTCGCTACAGCAACATGGTGTGTGTCAGCATACATGTTCAGAAGGATGTAATTATGAAACTGTAATGTATGTCATCATATACTGACAGACATCCCCACATGATGACAGTGATTCACCACAGGAAAGAATAAAATAATACTGTTCAACAGACCAGAAATATGGGCAATAAACATAGACAGTCTGGAACAATCTGTCTGGTGACAGGTATGCTCAGAACAGCTTAGTGCAAGAAAGCATAACCAAGCCTGGCAAAGGGAGGGGGGCATGAAAATGTGGACATTTCTGACATACTGGTGTAGATGAGCTGACACATGTGATGCAGTAACACCCTCCTGTCTGTTCCAACATCTATTGAGTTTAATAGCACAAGTCCAAATCCCAGTGACTTCCCAGGAGTTAGTCATGTAAATCTTCACATCTGATGTGTCAGACATACACAACACTTATGTGGGCCAGGCAACACTACACATCTGCCAAATATCTGGACATAACATCACATTAAGAAAAATACACTGAGCTGCTAGCCATGTCACCAAGCAATATCCAAACTGCAGGCAGAATGACACAACAAAAAAGCAATCTTGCTATGGGGGAATACACATGTAATTGCAAATATACCATGCACTTCAGGGATGTTACAGCACTGAGAAACAGATACCAGTGTGAAAGTGCATACAGTATAAGGAATGTGTGAACCAAACAGCATGTTTGATACTCACACACTACCCCTACATATAATGGCCCAATCCACAGTGTAATATGATGCCTGACTGTGTTATGGGGCATAACACAGTCTTATCCTACACAGGTCCAGTATGGAGATATTGCTGTTATAAACTGAAAAAGAAGCTGGTGTAGGTCTAATCTTATCCCCCCGTCACACACAGTGCAAATGTGAACATCCCATAATCTGCAGTGTCCAGCCCTGAAACCTGCCTGTCTGTAAAATCCTACTGTCTGCAACCAATATAATGTATCCAGTCACACTACCCTCCTGTAGACTTTACATATTACTCTTAATGGTTCTTGTCTGTCACAAATAACTCCTGATTTCCCTCTCCACCACACACAACCTGCCTGTACTGTCTCATACACCTCTCACCTACACTGCCCATGACTCTGAACTGGTGTTCCCAAGTAGTTAGACCTACCCACCTTCCAAAGTGCACACCCTGCATTGTCACCATTCCTCTATCCCCAACCCCATTCACACACATATATTCTTACTTAGTCTTACTGACCATCATTCCTCCCCACTCTACAACATAACCCCACCTCCCCAGGGTCTCCAAATCTGTCTCCTAATCTCACTACAGACCACGATGTCATCTGCAAACTGCAAAATCAACAGGGGCCCCTGTCTAATCATGTCTGTCAACCTGTCCCTCATCACTGCAAATGTGAAAGGACACACATCTGACTTCTGATGTACTCCCACCTCCACCTTAAATCCACCGGTCGTGTCAGAACCAGAAATCACTGCTGTCACACTAGCCTCCTGCATATCCTGTGGTGTCTGACAGACTCCTCTGGCACCCCTGACCTCCACATACAATACCACAACTACACTCCAGGCAGCATATCATATACTCTCTGTAGGTGCATATAGACACAATGAAGCTGCATCTCAGCCTCAGTGCAGAGCTCCATAGGACACATTCACTGAGGGGAATCGGAAGGCCATCCCCACATATGTATGTGGTCTCACAGGCACCTATCCAAACCACATTTGCATCTGTACTGCTCCTACCTGGAATGAAACCATAGTGCAAATCATCAATCATCACCATGGTCTCAACCTAGCTGCCACCACCCTTTACCATTACTTCATCCTGTGACCGATCAGTGTTATCCCTCACTTGTTATTACAGCTCTGCAGATCACCCTTGTTCAGATAAGCAGTACTCATACATATCTGCCAACATCTCACACATTCCAAGATTACAATAAACAATCCAGTTAAAAAAACACTGTCATGTCTCAGAAACACCTCCAAACATCCATAGTTATGTCACCTGGAACAACAGCCCTTCTACTGTTAAACCCCCTCATAGCTATCCTTACATTCTCCTTGATAATCTGTTGCACCTCCTGATTAATCATACCCACCTCAGCCAACCTTCCCTTCCTCCCCCATTTGCTTCATGGAACAGGCCATCAAAGTGATGTTTACATATGTTCTACACACACTCCTAGATTGTATGTTTCACCCATATTCCTTTATCACCCTTTTGTGCTGAACATCTTTCCTAGCTATGTGCCTCTGTCTAGTCAATATCTACGGGCCCTATACACCATCCGTGCTGTCCAACATTACATACAACCACAGACTACTCATCTGTATGCCAGACTCCACATCCATAAACATGTGCAACACTCTTTTTGCCATGCACCCCATCTCTTTATACTCGTATCTACTCTCTACATTTGTCTGTCAATTCCACTTCTCCTTTGCCAACACCTTTCTCTGCATACTCCCCTGTACTTCTTCATTCCACCACCATGTGTGTAGGAGCAGTCACCATCTGGGCAGCATGTCAACCTGTGTCTGATTGAGCATAGTAGGTCACAGGTGCATTAATGTAATGCTGAGTATGAGTAAAAATAGGACACATTCACTGAGGGGAATCGGAAGGCCATCCCCACATATGTATGTGGTCTCACAGGCACCTATCCAAACCACCATGTAATAGAGGACAGCCTCAGCACATACACACACACCATAGTTACAGACGACCAGCTTTGGACATGTTTAGGACAAACATCACACCCCTGGCTCAACATCAGTGTAGAAGGATATGCACACCACATGAACTCTACCCTTACCATTAATCAGGTGCAAACTGCCTACTTACACATAATGCTATGCATGTCCATACAATTCTGTTAGGTACAGGAGTATTATTTGATGCAATGTTGTGGCTACTGATAGTCATTACTAGTGAGCTGTCTCTGTAAAGAACTATGGACAATGTCTGATGTCTTGTGATGTGTTCTTCTCTGTTTATGGCTTTCAGATGTGATGCAGAGGCTTCCAGCCTATGATGTCAAGGAGACAGCAGTCATAACTGAGGCCATCCTGGAACACTACCACATCCTCTTCAGTCAGGATCGCCAACATCAGCAGGAGAGGACAGCCCTCTGGGAAGACCTCACACAGAGAGTGGACACCTTGGGGAACCATGGTTGCGTGCACGAACAGGTCAGGCACAGAGCAACTGACCTGATACGGTGTGCATGTCAATGGGCTGCTGCAGTGACGAAGACCAGTTCCGCTACTGGTGGGGGGCCAGCCAGAGAGGCCCCACTTACAGCAATGGAGGAGCTCCTTACCAGCATGTATATACGTATGGAGATGCATATATGTGGGCAAATCTATACATAATACACACACACACACACACACACACACACACATATATATATATATATATATATATATATATATATATATATATGTATATGTATACATAAATATACAGAAATATATGTCAGCTACAAACACTTGCAATCTGAGGGTCATGCTGCTGCACACTAGATGTCTACATCTGAAAATGCACTCACTGGACGTATTCCTTAAAATGGTGAACTATGACATCTGTGCTGTAACAGAGACCTGGTTAAAGGCAGCAAGAAGCACCCCTGCACTAAAAGCCTATTACCCATTCCACATCTCTTGACTGCATAACTGCGACTGAAGCTCCAAATGTGGTGGTGTTTCCATATTCATAAAAGACCTGCAGGCATAGCTAACATTGGGTAGGACAGTGGATCAGGTCGTAGCTCGCTATAGGTCCCCAAACATGTCCCAACACTCACACTCCATTTCCCTAAACACCCTGGAGGATAATATTGCCCAACCTAACACTCACATAATGGTTGAATTCAACTACCCCACCATTAACTGGGAAAGCTACTCATGTACCAATGCACATGCCCATCACATCGAACTGGTCCTTCCTAACATGGGTGGCTGTTGCTCCACACCAATAGACAACCCCCCTTGTTATATCTGAACACAAATTAATCACCTTTGGAAATCCATGGCCCTTCCATGCCTTCCTGCACAGGAAACCACCATGAAACACCTTTCCAATGCTGAATATGGCCTCATAACATCAGAGGTGGCTAACCTCATGGTAGCCATGCAAATGGAGGCTAGGTGCATGACAGCTGAATCAAACAACAATGCACTATGAACATGTACACACATGCATGGATACTGCCATATCCAATACAACCAGGACCCTCACCTCCAATAAAAATAAGCTGATCTGGTGGTTCCCTACCATACAGATACTGTACAACAGAAGGAGGGAACCAATATGGAATAATGTGAATTCCCAAGACTGGAAATCAACCCTTATCAGACACAACTGAA
>NC_056739.1:1009906293-1009926293 GCF_019279795.1 Protopterus annectens | reverse complement strand
GTTGTGATCTCATGAAATATCATGCATTGGCACTACAGCTGAGGCACAAGCCTTTGACAGAGGACTGTAGGCCATTTGGTAGTGATGCAGGCCATCTGTAGCAGGCCATTGCATTCTGTCACTCCTACTCCAGGCTGCAAGCCAGTGGATTCCCCTGGGGTGACAGGGAAAGTGTGCAAGGTGTTGATGGCAACAGTTCTTGTCCATATTGATCTATTGGTCTAGATTCAGTCAGGGTGCTGCTTACAGCTAAGGACACACCTACACACCTGCATATGCCAGCTCTTCAGCATGCTGCATTCTGTGGGTATTCCCATACAAAAATGGGGTCATACTATTCTGATTCCCAACAGCAAGGATATGACCTGTGATACACCTGTGGCTGATGGTGGGATGAGCTGAGTGAATGTGTGATATGGAAGCTACTCACAGCTGACTTACAGATATACCTGGCACATTCCCCTTATGCTGCCTTGTGTAGGGACATAGGCAGTTTCTCATTACTTCATAACTGTGCCTTTTGTGATCTGCCAGGGATTGGCCAGACTGCATCAGTATTCCATATTACACAGACACCTAATGTGCTGCTAAACTGTATGTACAGTTCCAATGTTCTGTGCATCTGACAATTACATTTTATGCACTCTGTCTAGGGTACTTCCACCTGTGTACTGTATGTATCTATGGGCCCACATTCAAGGCATGCCCATCTTTCAGATGGTGACAGATATTGACATCTGGACAGGGAGTATGGATGGCTGCTGACAAGGGTATTGCTGAGAAGCATTGTGTTTGGCACTGTAGTTGTCAGAACATGGCCCTGTCAACCACAGTACTGGCCATAGGCCACCAAGACACAACTCTCCATGCCTACATGTTGACCACTTCCAGACAATATTGAACACAAAACAGCCTAACACACAGACTTCTGCATATTGTACACATGCAGCAATCTATCCTGTACATTGGGCCAGCTCGGGTAATCTGTGCTCTACTGATACTACTCCTCACACTTACATGTTACTGCATTTCTGCATAGGATTGTTGGGGGGGGGCACACCTGACAGCTTTAAACTGTGCTATGACTGTACTGGTATGGCAGGTACTCTGTTGGCTTCCACATCATTTTGTATTCTGACCTATTATGCAGACTGGAGGCATATCAGTGGAGTACATGTCTTTGGTTTTATTGACCTACATTTCAGTTTTAGACTTCTTACCGTTCAGAACCACATACAACTGTCAGACCTGTTGCAGTCTGTCTGTGTAGGTCTGGAGGGGGGCTGTTTACTATTGCCATCAATTGTAGGCCTTAGCCCAGCCTTTATTTATGGTAATCTACACTTGTTTTGCCTGCTGAGGCTGGTGGTGGGTATGTGAGCCTCACTGACATGCATGTGTGTGTCCTATGGACATACATTTGGGCTACCACATGTACTGCAGTGGGATTTGTCACCTTGTCTAGTACTGCCTAGTGTGTTAACACCAGCATTTGTTATGGATTTCATGCTGCCCATATAGGTGTCCAGTATCTGCTGCCATCCCATTCAGCCACCCGATTCCCTTGCATGCTCACATCCATACCATAGATATAACTATCAGAACATACTGCTCCATTCAATAATTAATAGAAAGAGTGACTTACCTTGTGGCTGTGCCAGAATTGAGGATGGTGCTGGAGGGCTGACTATGTCAGATGCACATAGTACACTCCCTACAGGCAGTGTCATGTTTAGCATCCCTTTTACTGTATGTGTGAGTCAGAGAGACGTGTCATTCCCTGGGTCCCTACCGTGTCACTGTATGTGCTATGCATTGCCTCTTTTCCAAGGCCTGAGCATACTGGGCACATCTCCTTCTGCCTACATGGGTAGGCTCAGGTGGTTCTTCCTCTGAGTCCCTCTGTGCCTGTGCTGGCCTTGGCAATGGTGGGGGGCTTTGTGGCCTTGCCCCATGCTGTTTCTGCTGCAATTATTCCACAGGATCATATAGTGTAGCATGGCACATACTATGAACATTTCTGTACATGTAGCTGGAGAGTACTGCAAGGCTCCAGTGGATATGTCCAAGCAGCGGAACCGTGACTTGAGCATCCCAAGCACATGCTTTATTATGATTCTGGTTTGTGTGTGTGCCTCATTATGGAGTTCTTGTTCAGGTGTGTGTGCATTTCTGAGTGGTGTCATCAGCCACGGCTCCAGTGGATAGCCAGCATCCCCCACGAGGTGACCATATAGGATGTCCCCACTGGCAAATGACTGGTAGAGCTGTGTCATATACCAGATATGGGAGTCGTGATAGCTTCCAAGGCTGCCAGCACACACATTCAAGATAATGCCCTGGGCATCCCACATGACCTGGTAGTTGATGGAGTGGAAGCTCTTGCAGATTATGTAGACCCTACCTCACTCACCGGGTGGTGCTTTGATGTGTATGTGCATGCAGTCTATAGCACCCACTACCTCATGGTATTCTGCTATTTGGTGGAAGAAATGCATACTGCTGGCCAACACCTCACGGGTGATGGGGAAATATATGTGCTCACCGGCATGTGCTGACATAGCATCCAGGAACTGGTGGAGTACCCTGGATGCTGATGCCTGTGAGATCCCCATGATATCCCCAGTTGCCCTTTGGAAGGTACCTGTGGCTAGTATTCTTAAGCATACACATACCTTGGTATCCATTGGGATAGGTTCCCCTCTGTTGGTTCTGTGTGTGAGACGGGGCCGGCACAGCTCAACAATTTGCTGTATAATGTCCCTGTCCACCCTATAGTGTTCCACTATCTCCAGCTCAGGTAGGCCCTGGTAGGTTACTCTGGGTTTGTACACTTTTCTCCTCCTCCTCACTGTGGGATTGTCGTCAGCATTCACATCCTCACCACCCTAAGCCTTTTGCACATATTGATGTATGAGAGTGACAACAGCCCCTATCATTTTGTTAGTTTTGTCAGGTAAAATTTCCCTGTCTGTGTACACCAGTGGTGTAGAGTTTGTGGGAAAAACCAGAGAGTAAGGGGTTTGCATAGTTTATAGTAGTGTGCTGTGCTGGGCTGGGCTGCCACCTGTGTAATTGGCTGATTCTGATACATTTCACCTGTCAGCTATGCTACTTCTCCTTGATTGCCTTCCTACTGCTGTTTTCCCTTCCCGTTTATGCCCCATGGCACTCCGTGCATACCCAGTGCTTACATGTAAACTGAGCTGCTATTTCCTGGTTTTCTTTTTTTTTTTTTGTTTAAAACCCAGTGTGTGGTGTGCACACCTGTTTAAGCAGGGAAAACAGTACTAAACAATGTGAGACACACCCCCTTCCTTAGCTCTGCTTAGCTAAGAGCAAACATGGGCCGCAGGGCTCCAGTAAGTTTACACCAAGCATGACACACCCCCTACTGAAGTCATCCTCTTGTCCTGCCTACATGGCTCCCTATTCTGCACCTGTACGATTAGGTGCAGGCTTCCACTGGGTAGAAATCTGTGATTCAGTATAGGTCCCTTCATTCGCATACCCCAGGGTGCAGGTCCATAGTTACAAATTTCAAGCACACCCTTTCCCCTTGGCAACCAGTGCTCCCTTGTCTTGTTTACATTCTGCTTCCCATTGACTATAATGGCAGAATGCATATTTCTGTTAAATGGCAGTCTTTTCCCTTTTTTTTTTTTTTTTTTTTTTGTTTGTATTTTCGGCACCCCTGTCTTTGTGCACCACTGTCCTTTGCTTAAACGGCCGAGATCGGCCAAAAAAAATAAAAAAAATTATTTTTAAAAATATTATGTGGCTTTTCATGCCAATTGCCTTATATTTAGCCATTAGCTTGTCTGTTCTACATAATACATGCTTTTCACGAGCTGTCATGCCTCCGTTTTGTCAGTTGCAAAAATGTATTCGGCTACTAGCTGAATACATTTTTGCACTGACACTGTTCCTATATGGAATCCGTTCAGCTTGCTGGATCACAAAATCACCTCATTTGCATGGTTTTAACCACCAAATGTGGTGATTTGCATACTGAATGGAATTCCATGCAGGAACAATATAGGACCACTAGTGCACACGAAAACGGCCCTATCCTGGATTGCACGGCCATATTGCATGCAGGAGCTGCTATACTGTTCCTGCACAGAATTTGGCCATTCATGAATCTGGCCTTGGATCTTGATGTTGTCACATCAAAGACAGAATACAGAATGCTGTCTCTCTCAGAGGCCTCTCAAATTAATATCTCAAATATTACTGCTGGATGAAGTTAACCTCCTGTGTCTCCATTTTCCATTGTTTAATATATATGCTTAAATAGTTACAATAGTGCTGTGCTGGCAGTATCTCCCTTTGTCACACGTCTATATAAATCATGTTGATATTCACAAATGACATATAATTATTTACAAAATTCCAGCTAGCAAAACTGGCAGTATCTCCTTTCGTCACAGCTTGGTATTTTATTTTTCTGCAAGATTGAGACAACTCAGTAAACTGCAGTAAACCAGCTTGGCTCAGTCATTTCACAGCCCAGTTTTGACTATTATAACAGGCGTGTACATTAGAAGCTCAAATAATTGGACGGAAAGGGCCAAAGTTGATTTGGTTCAGGGCTACCTGACTCAGCTTAATAAGCACAGAAAATGCATGTTTTTTGGGTAGTGCAGTCACAAGAGAGGCTCCAGAGCAGGAATTAAGGCCAGACTGAAAAGAAATCCACACAGGCCTGCACTTCCTTCCATGCTGTTGGCAAATGTACACTCAGTGGAGAGCAAGATGGACTGCTTAAGGTCTTTCCACACAACCTTAGGTGAGAAATAGTTGTTTACTTGAATTCACTGAAACTTGGCTGAAGTCTAGTATAAATGATATTACAATATATGTGGAGGGGATGTGATTATTTTGTGCTGACAAAAATCAGTCTGTCTGTGGCAAATCTTGTGGAAGGGGTGTTTGTGTATATATCAACAACAACTGCTGTACAAACTGTGAAATAATTGCCTTTCACTGATCACAGAACATTAAGTTCATGTCATTAAAATACAGACCCTTCTACTTGCCAAGGGAATTCAATGGAGTGAGCATAACGGCTGTTTACATCCCACCAGTGCTAATACCAACATGGCATTGAACATTCTGTATCTGTCAATAAATGACCTCTAGAATAAGAACTCTGCATTTGACTTTATAATTGCAGATGATTTCAATCAAGCTGAGTTGAAATCCATAGTACTGTATTTCCATCAGCATGTGAACTTTGTAACAATAGGTAAGAACACTCTGACTAAGGTGTACACAAATGTAAAACTGGCCTAGAAAGCAGTGCCTTATCCACATCTAGGCACCTCAGATCATCTGGCCATCATGCTACTTCCTGCATACACACCACTGCTAAAAAGGGACAAACCTACAACCAAACAAGTAAGGATATGGCCTGAGGGAGCAGTCTTGGCACTACAGGACTGCTTTAAATGTAAGAACTAGTCAGTGTTTAGAGATGCATCTGTGAGGAAACACCATACTGACCTGGAGGAGTATACATAATTTGTAATGGCTTATATTTCAAAATGTGTTGATGATGTAACAGTCATCAAATGTATCAACATGCATGCTGATCAGAAACCCTGGCTATCTGGTGAAGTATATGAGCTCCTAAAGGCACAAAATGTTGCATTCAAATCAACAGACAAGGATGCCCTAACAGAGGCCAGAGCAAATCTAAGTAAAGGTATAAAGGATGCCCTAACAGAGGCCAGAGCAAATCTAAGTAGATGTATAAAGGAGGCTAAGAGGACCTACGGATGTAAAATTCAGGGACACTTCTCTCACTAAAGGGACTTTAGACATCTCTGGGAAGGCATACAAGCCATAACCAACTACAGGCCTGCATCCTTCCCATGTGATGACAACACTGAATTTCTGAACAAACTAAACACTTACTTTAGCAGATTTGATATGGACAACAACACTGCGCCAAATAAGCTCCATGTCAAACAGGGTGAGGAGGTGCTAAGTCTAAGAACTTCTGATGTTCTGAAGACCCTGAGGCGAGTAAACTCAAGAAAAGCAGCTGGTCCTGATAATACTATGGGAAGGGTTCTAAGAGACTCTGCTACCAGCTGTCCATTGTGCTAACAGATATATTCAACACATCCCTGCAATTAGCCATTGTAACTAGTTGCTTCAAAATACGATAATCATTCCCTTACCCAAAAAATCCCAACTGACAAGCCTAAATGATTACTATCCAGCCACTCTTACATCAACATAAATGAAGTGTTTTGAGCAGCTGATCAAGAACCATATCTCTTGAAGGCCACCTGGATACATTACAGCTTGCTCATAGATCTAACTGTTGCATGGCTGATGCAATAGCTGGGCATCAGCACCCCCCTATGTAACTGGATACTGGACTTTCTCATCAACAGATCCCAAAAAGTATGTGTGGGAAATAACAGTTCAGTCAGTATTACATTCAGTACAGGTGTCCCTCAGGGCTATCTCCTGAGTCCTCTGCTGTTCACCTTGTTGACACACGACTGCATGGCCAAGCATGAATCCAACAAAATCATCAAGTTCTCTGATGATACCACAGTCATAGGTCTTGTCAGAAATGAGGAAACAACCTACAGGGATGAAGTGGAGCACCTGATAGGCTAGTGTGACAGCAGCAATCTGGCCTTAAATGTGAACAACACCAAAGAGTTAATAGTGAACTTCAACAGGACTCAGGAGATACATCAACCTTTAGAAATTAAGGAGGTGGCAGTGGAATGAGTCAAAAACACCAAGTTTCTGGGGGTGCACATCTTAGATGACCTATCCTGGTCGACTTATATCAGCCACACAGTAAAGAAGGCATAACAACATCTGCACTTCCTATGGAAACTGAGGAATGCAAACCTGTCTCAGTCCATTCTCAATATCTTCTACAGTTGAACCATCAAGAGCATCCTCTCAAATAACATCATAGTTTGGTATGGTAACTGCATAGCATCTAACCACAAGGCTCTCTTGGGGGTAGTGAGGACAGCGGATAAAATCATTGGTTCCTCGCTCTCATCCATGGATGATCTGTATGAGACTTGGTGTGTGTGGGAAAAGCTAGGAAGATAATCAACGATCCCACTCACCTTGCCCATGGCAAGTACTTCCGATTTTCCTTGAGTAGGTGATATTGCAGTTTACACTGCAAAACATCTAGAATGAACAGGAGCTTCTTCCCTCTGTCCATAAGGCTGATGAACTTGAATGCCAGGTATAAAGTTGAGTAATTAGATCAATATGCCACTTGCTATGAAGTATCAGCTATAGTAATCACTCTGGCAAATTGCTTTAATAACTGGTACAGGTAGCCTGATTTCTTATGCTATTACTTCCTGAATGTACAATAGTCAGGAGTGAGTCACCACTCCATACATGTGCAATATGAACATCAGAATATATCACACTACAGCTGATGAAGTGCAGTGTTCTAAGCAATCACAATGTGAAGTCATAGTCTTGCAATACCTACTATTATAATATTGTCTAATGTCTTCCTGTCCAGTTGTGGTAATATATTGTGTTGTTAATATTTTACTATTACTGTATGTGCATTAGTCTTACTGTCATTCAAACTACGTATTCATTGTTATGTCTTGCACTGGAACCAAAGCAACGTAATTTCGTTCAGCTTACATTGCTGTATATATCTGATCGACAATGACATTTACTTTGACTTTGACTTAATATCAGGGGGAGGGTTAAAAGGGCAAAGAATTACCCTACAGTCATAACCTCACATTATAACAGGGCAAAGAAAGTAATGTTTAGATGAGGATAATGCAACAACATTTTATAAAGATTCATTGCTTGCTCCTTTCCACACCACAGGACCTGACATTTCCTGATGGGGAAAATCGCTGCTCCAAGAGAAGCACATATTCAGCAAAGGACACTAAGGTATAGCATCATCAGAGGATAAGACAAATAGTTTACCCAGGTCAAAAAGAACTGTTAAATGATTTAAAGCTTTTTCTTTTGTTTTTTAATATGACAAAAGCAGTTAAAATGTACAATCGATATGAGGTGGTGTGGACTGCATAGGGCTGCAGCTAATTCAAGGTCTACAGATTAGCTGCAGAAATCCTTTGCTAAGGAGGAAATTATGGTAGACATCTTCCAAGCTGACCACACATTGGCTGATGAGGCTCTGATTGAAAAAAGAAAACACCTCTACTTTACCTTTGTTTTTTAATACACTTTAAAAGGACCTTTTATTCTGGATGTAATTTCTTACATCTGGGTCTTTCAGTGGGACATGGGTTACAGGTTTAATTTTGCTGCCTGGATTATTTTTCTAACTGAACTTATGCCTAATCTTTTTCTCTATTATCCTTTAATATCTTAATAGTAAAAGTGTTTCATCAAAACAATACCAGTGCTTATCATGCACTGTTAACTTTCGGGTAATAAACAAAAACCTTATCACTCATTATAATTATTGCTTCTTTCTTTGTTGCATACAAAGGCTGTTCTAACAGACTTCCTCATTGCTTGTACTGCATTCTGTTTCTATGCTTTACTACCTTTATATACAGTTGGGTTAGGTATGTGTGTTTTAGTGCAGTAGTGACCTTGAGGGGGCAAAGGAGTCTGCCTCTGTTATCCCATTTACAGATATTTTGTCACTGTCTCAAGAATATACTGTATTTCTTTATTAGTTATCTATTTATTTATTTCCATTTTTTTACTGGGGTAGTCAGACTGAGCTCTAAAGGGCCTTTTATTGCATATTTTCCAGAGAAATAAGCTCCATAGAGTACACATTAGAATAATAAAAAGTATAACAATATAAGTAAAAATATATACATTCATAATATCCAGTGCAAATAAAAGCAGTAGTAAAAGTGAGAAGATCCAAGAAATTGTTAGGTGCAGTTTTAGCAGTGTTAGAAAAGGTTTATTGTTATTTCTTTTTTGGTGGCCTATTTGCTACAATTACCACCATAACTGATTGCCAAATCCAGTCTACTAAAGATAACTTATGTGTCAAGTATGTCATGTTTTCAGGCACTGAAGGAAGGTTTGCACTTAGATGAGTGGGTGCATATACTGAGCACATATTGCCAAACGTAACTGCAGTGCAGCCCAATGTTTGCATTGCTGTGTCAGTGTGCAAGGACAATTCAATCATGACATGCCTTAATGGAAGGGATTAAGAAATTTACCCTTCAATCTCTGCTTGTTCAGAGTAGCTGACCATACTTTTGTCATATACAGTGATGTAAATAACGATGCGTAGTGTAATACCACTTATTTGGTCTGAGAATGCCTGTCATGTTGTTTTATTTTACTTTTCTGTGAATCTTTGAGATGGTTGTTATTAATCTTTGAGTCCCTAATAGGCTTCACATAGAATGTGTGTTTGCTAAATATCTTAACTGGAATGTCTGCTGTCTGTGGTCTCCCACTAAAAGGAAGAATGTTTTGGAGAGGTTTAAGAGAGTCCATGCTAATCGTTTTTTTTAACATTAAATTAATCTTGGAGGATCATAGATTAATTAAAATATAAATAATTAAAATATACTCAATTATAGTCAACAGATTTGCTGAAGTACAAAAGGAAGGTAGCAGTACTGATTCTTAAAGTGCTTAAGGTGGGGAAAACTTCACTCCTGTATGCTGCGACAACCAGTGTGCATTTTTGTAGCAGGGTAATTTTCAGTGCCACTGTTGATGAGCAGCTAGAAAGACCAGCAGGCATAAAAGAGAGTAAATTTATGACAGGTGTTCAGCTTGAGGGCATGTCTGCATCTCCTGTTGTTGGTGGACATATAGGGGGCAGGTTATACTTTAGTCACTGAATTTAGGAATTTTGTACACAAGCTAAGCTGGGCAATTTACTTGCTTTCCAACCAAGAAAAAAAAGAGTCACAGAAATGTTCTACACATTTAGTTAAAACAACAAATAACAAGAATAACAGTAGCAAAGCTTTCTGGTTTCCAGGTTTCCCCTTCCTCACGGGAAACCCGAAAGCTTTGTTACTGTTATTGTCATTATTTGTTGTTTTAATTAAAAGTGTAGAATGTTTCTGTGGCTCTTTTTGTTCTTGGCTGGATTTGTTTTACTGAACACAGTTAACTGCAGTGGATTCGTTTTTACGAATTTACTTGATTCGACATTTACAATGGGGAAATATCACTGTCACTTGCTGATTAAACTATCATGGAGCAACTGTCGTCTATTCATTTCCATGTAGAAATCATATTATAACTTCAGCAGCTATGACTGCTCCTGTTGGTATATAAATTTGTACTTCAGGAGAAAAACTTTAAACTAATCACAAGGGTCTTTGTAGGATTAAATTTCTTATATGGAGCAGTCTGAAATATTTGGTTAGAGTGTCATGTCACCACTAGCATGGAACACAACAAAGAAGTATGGGGATAATATTGCTACGCTGGAAACTACAACTGTTATCTTCCAGAAAAGTTTCAATGAGCTGCCTGTGAAAAGGATCTCTTTAAGGCTGAGATCAGGGACTTAAAAGCCAAAGCTATATCCAAAGTCACATGCGAGAGATGTGTGTAAGACTGGCTAAGGCTCAGTTAGGTCTACATTAGAGTAGTGGGTATTGGTAAGGTACCCTACTGGCAACATGATTGAAATGTTGTGAGAGCTGATAGATTAATTGCTGCTGTCAGGCCCCTTGTAAAATACAGCAATGTCAAGAAATTGATTCACAAGTCCTTTCCTGAGCTTTTATGAAGTTCTTATTCAACCTCAATCCCCAGGATATAGGTGTGGGATGAAAAGCTATCCCTATTTCTCAATAGTATATCGCTGATCAGTGATGAGGCTTTTAATTACTTAGGATTTGTTATATCTCATTGTTAACTTGTGGCAGGCATTAATCAGTTGACATTGAAGAAATCACCTAGTGGAGATGCTGTGTCTTTTGACTTGTAGTGGTTATTCAGTGTATGCACAGCTCCTTGTTTTGGGGATAACTAAGGTGAGACTTTTCAGTTGGACCATCTTCCTCTCACTTTCAGACTTGCAGTAATAACAGCCCTTCCCAAGCTAGAGCTGGGCATAGATGAACTCAATAAGTTTTGCCCAGTTACTTTCATCATTATGTATGTCAGGATTTTGCCCAAAGTGTTGGGTGACAGAATGGTTAAGGTGTCGATCAAGCTAATATTCCAAAAAAACAGCTTGAGTTGCAGAAAGGGCAGCATGTTGGTTACCATTGGTTTTGATCGACATCCATGCTGCAAGATGTATTCTTACTCCTGCCAGGGTAATTTTCTTTTATATCTGAAAGACATCTGCTACTTTGACATGGAATTTGATTTTTTAAATCCTGGAAGCTAATGGGTCTTGTCAAATTTTTATGCTCCGGATATGGATTTTGACACCTATCCAGCTGCAAGGTTGGTGATTTACCATGCATTCAGTTATCCTAGTTGTGTTTTCCAGCTGAAGGGAAGCATAAACTAGAGATGCCCTATTTTCTTTCTGTTATTGTCTATTGCTATAGACTCACTTTTAAGGGTCTTGCAGCATACTTGGTAAGACAATATTAATTTCCTTTGCTTTCTTGCATATATATTTTATACACATGTCCGTGTCCCAGAAGTAAGAGACCCTGGCAGATGTCTCAACAACATTGATAAGATTTTTCATCTATTTGGGGATTCTTGAGGACTTTGTATCACAAACGTGAACTGTTTATGTAAAGCTGAGCAAGTTACTTATGATCAGGGGCTTTTTTTTTTCTTTTTAGATGGTCTAGCCAACAGTGTCAGATTTGGTAAAGGGTTGTTACTGTCAGAAACCACCTTTGTAAATTGTCCTTCAGACCTATTGTGTCACAGTCACTTCATACCATGAGGCTATCACTGGTCCTGCACTGCCATTGCAATGTGCTTATCAGCCTAAATGATTGGATTATTAATGGACTTCAGATCCATGCGTTAGAATTACTCAGAATAGTAATAATGATGGCATAAATATAACCCAATTATTTACTCCCTTTGTTACTAGGGGACAGAGTCCCCTTACTTTACATGGTTCACTCTCTTACATAATAATGGTTTACTAATCAGAGACAAAATAAGTGAGCACATGCCTTGTGTTCATGCATTAGTCAAATTGTTAGGAGAGCACATTGTTCTTGAGCAAAAAATGTTTTTAATAATTCAAGGTGATTGATTTTACATAAATTTATAAAAGGGTGGAAATGAAAAGCTCACACTCTTTCTCCTCAGCCAGTCATCGGAAATTAGCTGTATGAGCTATTATTAACTGATAAATGTGAGAAGAACCTGCGAAACATGGGAATTGTCCCCCAGCTGTAGGTTGTATAGGGTGGGAAGGGGGATGGATTCTCAACAAAATAGTTTCATTATACTATAGTAATGCAAATGGAGTCTAGGACATTGAAAGAATGCCATTGCCAGACTCTTCTTGGGATACAAGGGGGGTTAGCTTTCAGTAGGCTTGCTAAGATTTGAATGGTCAAAATTTTATCACAGTGCAGATGTTCAGTTCATAGGAAATAATATAATGGCATGGGGTAATGAGCTGGCCTAGAATGCTGGTACTGATTACTGGACACATGCATGTGAAGCCCTGTATATGCTGAAACTAAGAAATGTGGTCAAGGCATCTTAACAGGGCATCCTGTATAAAAACTACTTTATATCAGGTAGATCTGATAAATATTTCCTGGAACTCAATATGTGTGCTGGAAATGTGGGACTCTCACTTCCATATGTAATGTGATTGTTCTACCATCAGAAAATATTGGACAGAGTATATACAGTTATCTTTCACAGAGTCAATGACTAGTCAGCCCTCTCAGTCCTTAGTTGTTTGTTGTTTCTTAAACTACTTTGGAAATGTATCATTTATACCTCCTATTCCCCAATGTTCTAGTATTTTAGAAGAAGAGGTGGATATTTTAAGGTTTCCTATATACCAAGCATCAGAAGTATAGTAGCATAGGGTGTGTGGGCACATAACAGGATGCTACCCTGATCAGAATGGTTTACTAGGACTTATTATTCGGTTTTGGACAAGGGATTTGAAAATGTCACTAATAACGTTCAGCAGTAAAATGTCACATTTCTCATCAATATACCCACAAGGTATATCTTAAATATAACTAGAGAGTCTACCTTAGATTAGATACAGCAAAGGCAGAAAGACTACAGCTACTTTGGCATACTGACAACTATCCTAAGTGAACACCTACCACTCTACCTAATAAGATAATAGACCCAAAATATAGCAAACCCTACCTCAATGAAGCTTGACATCTAACCAGTTCTGAAAATGATCTTTTCACCATCACTCTGCAGCAAATTACTGGGAATATATTCAAATAGCTACCACTAGATGACATTGTCAAATAATTTAATAAAGTGTTTCTAAATATACTTAATGAACATATCCCGATCAGCACTAAAAGAGTTGAATCTAACACAGACCCATGGTTGTCCAAAAATATCAATCAGTTAAGGACAGTAAGGGGTAAGTCTTCGAAAACATGGCTACATATTAGTACTTCAGTTAACTTGCAGATGAAAAAAAAAACAACTAAAAAAATCACATTAAAATTGCAAAAAATAAAAAAGTCTGTACCAAACTACAAACACTAACTTAATTCTAAGTTTTTCTGGACTTCAGTGCGTAACCTAGTGAATTTAAGCAAAATCAAGCAACATCCACCAATGTTTAATCATCAGTTTGTACAGTCAGTCTTACTTTACAGGAACCAAATAGCAGTCCTAACCTGACACCCCCAGTTCTATCACCATTATCAGGAAACCACTTTTTATTCACAGCATTCCCCACATGTGCCATTTAAAAATACCTCCATAAGTTAAAACCAACTACCCAGTATAATGCTCACATAGTGAAACCCTTAGAAAAAAGCAAATTCATATCTACATTTTCATAGTTGTCATCCATTTCATATTAAGAAAAACTTGTTTAAAGTCCAATTAGTCAGATAAGCAAGGATATCCTCTTATTTAGATTTATTTAGAGTAGAATTTAATACCATCTAAAATATGCTTTTGGAGAGGGGCTATCCTGCTACATTATTACATAATATAGCAAAAGAAGTCCTCGGTAGCTGGGGAATGAAATATTACCCATTAGTTAAACACACATCAACAGGGCACCCATGGTGGTGCAGTGGTTAGCATTGTTGCCTCACAGCAAGATGATCTCTGGTTCAATCCTCAGCAGGGTTGCCTTCTGTGCAGAATCTGCATGTCTTCCCTGTGGTCGTTTGGGTTTCCTCTGGTTTCCTCCCACATCCCAAAGATATGCTGTAAGCTGGGCTGGCAACTCACCATCTTAAAACTCCACTGCCAATCATGAGTGAACAGGTGATCTACTGTGGCAGCCCCTAACTGGGAAAAGCTAGAAGAAGTAAACACACAGTTAAAGTTAAACACTGGGAATTTTCCTGGACTTAACAAACATATTTCCATTACATCTGCTTTAAGACTTAATACTAAGTTATGAGATCATTATTTTAGAATTTAGGACATTCTGTTATATTTTATCAAATTTTCATTTATATGATATTGTATTGTAGATTTGCTTTTAGCTTTATTACAATACATGATGTGTTTTTTAAGCAAGTTTGTCAAGCTTCACAGGTTGTTTTTCTTATACTTTATATACATGATTCAAATGTTCCATATTTAAAGTACTAATCAAGATTTATATTTTCTTATTTTTATACCCTAATTGTTCTAATTCTAATTTTCATTCTTTATTATAAAGTAGAACAGTTAGACTTGATATACCTTAGGCTTGAGGTTTTCAATAGAATATAATGTTTTTTTTCACATTGTTTTATATCATTGCCTAGTATTGCAGCCTCTGTTTAGATAGTTTCTATGGTACTTATGGCAATTTATTATGTTTAATAGGGTCTAATGAAGTCTTGACAGGAAAAGGACAAAAATGCATAACCTATCTAATATTGCACTGGATTATTTTGTTGTGTGTTGCTGTCCTCGTTGATTTAAAATAAACCATATTCGGATTTTGTGAATACGGATGGTCACTTTATTCTACTACCGGAGTTTTTCTAAAGGTTTCACTATGTGAGCATTATGTATGGGTTGTTTACATGTTTTGTTTCTTTGCTGCACAGACAAATGCTTCCACTTTTTTCCTACGTAAAAAAACAACTACAAAATCCAGAAGACACACAACAGTCCAAAACCACAGAAGGCACCACAGTAAAGGATGGAAAATCTCCTTATTAAAGAGATTTTTCATCCTTTACTGTGATGCCTTCCATGAGTAAAAAAAAAACAACTATCTTAGCCCCTTATATCTTGCCTGCAGAATGCCTCCAAATAGCTACTGCTGCACTAGCATTACTCTAACCCCAGGATTCATGAAGCTCGGTGCAAGGCCGGCGTTAGGCTTGTGCCGACCATGTGGCATGCAGATGGCGCAGTAGCGCCATATGCATATTAATGAAGGCACGCTGCTGCCACATCCACGTGCATAGGAAATGTGCGCGAGTACATGGGGCGTGTTGAAGTGCTGCACGGAGGCATGGACATGTCGGCTGTTTACGTGCAACCTAAAATGCTGAATATTACAGCCTGCCTGCAATAGTAATCACACCTGTCAGTGTCTGTGGATACTGAAACATATGCAAAGCATGCAAGACAGTTCTTGCAAGCACAAAAATAAGAAGCAAACACAAATGCACGTAGCCGAATATTGTGTCCCCATCCCTCGAACAAATGACATTTAAAACCCTGTGCTCGTATTCTAATGGAGTGTTGATAGTTATACCAAGTGGAAGTGAAATGCATCATGTTAGTGGGCCGCCAATAGCTAAGTTTAGCCCAATGGTCAGGGTTACCACCTGTCCCACATTATGAGGGACAGTACCCATCTGGGCAGTTGTGTCCATACCAAAACCATTATAAATGTAAAATATGCTGCGACCATATGACATAATTATGTCCCACATCTCATGTAATAGTCACATACAATAGTTATTTCCATATGTAACATACCTACATGTTACAAGAAATAGAATAAGCAAGTAAACAAAACAGAAGAAGCATCTAAACTGCTACAACAATAAGCTTACATTTAGGCAAAAAACAAAAGTACTGTCCGTTGTACTGACCGTGGGTATGTGTTGGTCTGTAAAATCTGATGTGTGTCCGGAATATATCCCATCCTGGCCATATGAAAAGGTGGCAACCCTACCAATGGTCAGAGCATTTGGCCAAAATCTGCCCATTTGCGGTCCAAGCCATCCTTGTCAGGATGGGTCAAAGATGAACGGGTATTACCCGGGTCTACCTACCATGTCATGAAAGATAAGTATTTGCGTGTACCTATGTATGTGATGTACAGCATGTGGAAGGTGAAAAATGCTAGGGAAGTCCTCACAACCATACAGGTACCAGAGATATGCAGTGTATGCAATGTGTTCCTTTGACCATGCCATGGGCCATCAACCAGAGAAGGGATGGATGGAGTGTGTGGAATATGGGTGTGAGGGGGACGGGTAATGTAATAATCCACAAAGGGGAGACTGTTGGATGCACAATAGGTGAACTGGAGGTGTATGAGGGAGCAGTGGGTGAATCAGAAACACAAAGAACAAACATACACATCCGCAATGTAACCTGACAGGCCATACTGTAGAACAAAATCACACAAACATATGAATATTAAAATGTGCGATACACATGTACAGAAACGTCACCGGCACATACCCACATAATGGTCTGGATGGAACTGAGCCATCCAACTACAACACACCTGGATGCATAATTGAATACCCATCATCCCCTCTACAGCACACAACTCCTCCATTCCTGAACGTCCACCAAATCCAGCCATACTCAGGCTGCTAGCTTGGCGCAGCCATATCTGCACATAGTGACCAATACTCATATCTAGTAGGCAGTGTCACCCTAGGCAGTGTCAGGATTGCAAACTATGTATCCCTTGCACGTAAAACCCTATAACATTTTCGTAAATCCAAAAAAAATCGAAGGTTATTGACTTGTTCAATTTTTGGATATCCCTCATGGGATAAGTATCTTGTGTAAACATCAGACTTGGTATCACAACATGATGTCCTATCCTGTAGACATCTGGACACAAGTTGTATGTGCAGTAGTGGTTCATGAGACTGCTCAGCCTCCAGCCGGTCATGCAGAACCTACTACCCGGGATCAAACACCTGCCCATGATGCATGGCTCCCCACATGAATTATCGAGAAAATATACTTTACACATTCGTATAGTGGCAGTTGGATATAGGGTGATTAAGGCGCTGACATAAGCAGGGTACCTCCTGTCCCACTTTGTGAGGGACAGTCCCTGTTTGGGTAGGTGTGTCCTGACCAAGAATGATACAATGGCAAATGTCCTGTGATTGTAGGAAATAACTATGTACCATATTTCATGTAACAGTTGCCTAAAACAGTTATTTCTGTATGTAAAATACGTATATCTTACAATAAACAGAATAAGCAACTAAACTGCTACAGGAATAAGCTCTCATCTAGGAAAATAATTAAAGTTCTAAACCCTGTACTGACCGTGGGTATGTGTTGGCCTAAAAAATCTGGTGTGCCCCGAATATATCCCATCCTGGACATATGAAAATTTGGCAACCCTACCAATGGTCAGAGCATTTGCACAATAACTGGCCAGCCTCTTAACCCGTCCTAAAACCAGTGACCTTCGGAAGAAAGGTGTTGAATGACACTTGAATGAATAATGACAATAATTAGGAGTAATAGATGCTTTTAAGTTCAGAAAATAAGTATTAATGCATATGCTCTGAATCTGTCAACACATTTCAAGTTAATAGTACTAATATTGTAAAAGTGTCCGTGATGGTCCCTGAATTGTCCTTGCCTTGTCCCTGTTACAGTTGAAATTAGTCCCTGAGTGGTTGAGAGGTCCGTACACATATGTACACCAGCCAACTGTCACATTTGTTGCCAGTACTGTTGAATACCTGTAGTGAAGTCATATATCCTAGCTACCATCCATACGGAATGTACCATGGATGGTGTAGTGGTTAAACTAATGTGTGTCTGTTTCTGGGTCCAAGCCATGCAAGGGCCACTAATTTTATGTGATGGCCAGAATAATGTCCTTCGGATATAGGGAGGTAAAGGCAGCGGGGATGCACGGCGGACATTCAACTGTATGGGAAATGTAAATAGGTATGTAGGTGTATATGTATGTGTATATATAAATATATATATAACCCAGCCACTGGGGATGCACAAGCCAGTGCATTTCTTTGTGACGGTCCCAAGCCCAGATAAATGGGGAGGGCTGCGTCAGGAATGGCATCCGGCGTAAAACTTTGCCAAAACATTTCATGCAGACACCAAGAAATATTTTTATACTGGATCAGTCGAGACCCGGGTTAACAACGACCTCCACCAGTACTGTTAGCCTACAGGGTGCTGGCGGAAATTGGGCTACTGTTGGCCAAAGGAGGAGAAGAGGCAGAAGACATGGCAGAACGCAGGAAGAGAGGAGAAAGGCTAGGACTGTGGTAGTGAGGGTTAGAACTTTGAATATTGGCAGTATGACTGGTATAGGGAGAGAGCTAGCTGATATGATGGACAGAAGGAAGGTTGGTATATTGTGTGTGCAAGAGACCAGATGGAAGGGGAGTAAGGCTAGGTGTATTGGAGGTGGGTTCAAATTGTTTTATCATGGTGTGGATGGGAGGAGAAATGGCGTAGGAGTTATTCTGAAGGAACAGTATGCTGAGAGTGTTTTGGAGGTGAAAAGAATGTTGGATAGAGTGATGCTTATGAAGCTGGAAATTGATGGTGTAATGATGAATGTTGTTAGTGCATATGCTCCACAAGCTGGGTGTGCAATGGATGAGAAAGAAACATTTTGGAGTGAATTGGATGAAGTGGTGATGACTGTACCCAAGGGTGAGAGAGAGTGATGATTGGAGCAGATTTCAATGGGCATGTTGGTGAAGGGAACAGAGGGGATGAGGAAGTGATGGGTAGGTATGGAGTTAAACAAAGGAATGCAGAAGGTCAGATGGCAGTGGATTTTGCGAAAAGGATGGACATGGCTGTGGTGAATACATATTTTAACAAGAGGGAGGAGCATAGGGTGACATACAAGAGTGGAGGAAGATGCACACAGGTGGATTATATCTTATGTAGGAGGGATAGATTGAAGGAGACTGGAGACTGTAAAGTGGTGACCGGAGAAAGTGTAGTTAGGCAGCATAGGATAGTGGTTTGTAGGATGACGTTGGTTATCAAGAAAAGGAGGAGGAGTGTAAGGGCAGCACCAAGGATCAAATGGTGGAAATTGAAAAAGGGTAATTGTGAGGTGGAGTTCAGGGATGAGTTAAGGCAGGCACTGGGTGGCAGTGAAGAGTTACCAAATAGCTGGGTAACTACAGCAGAGCTAGTAAGGGAGACAGCTAGAAAGGTGCTTGGTATCACATCTGGACAGAGGAAGGACGAAGGAGACATGGTGGTGGAATGAGGAAGTACAGGAGAGTATACAGAGAAAGAGGTTGGCAAAGAAGAAGTGGGATTGTCAGAGAGATGAAGAAAGTAGACAGGAGTATAAGGCGATGGGGTGCATGGCAAAGAGAGAGGTGGTGAAGGCTAAGGATAAGGCATATGAAGAGTTGTATGAAAGGTTGGACACTAAGGAGGGAGAAAAGGACCTGTACCGATTGGCTAGACAGAGGGACCGAGCTAGGAAAGATGTGCAGCAGGTAAAGGTGATAAAGGATAATGAGGGAAACATACTCACAAATGAGGAGAGTGTGTTGAGGAGATTGAAAGAGTACTTTGAGGGGTTGACGAATGAAGAGAATGAGAGGGAGAGAAGGTTGGATGATGTAGGGATAGTGAATCATGAAGTACAATGGATTATCAAGGAGGAAGTAAGGATAGCTATGAAGAGAATGAAGAATGGAAAGGCTGTTGGCCCAGATGACATACCT
>NC_056739.1:1009876293-1009901293 GCF_019279795.1 Protopterus annectens | reverse complement strand
CTTTCCAGACCACAGCAGGAAACTACCAGTGGGAGAGATCTGCATGGTCTACACTTTAAACATGGATCATGGGGTCCCTTGTGGGGCACCAAAAATTTCTCTAATAGGCAACCCAATAATGATTGATGTGACCAGTATGTAGCCGTACACGGAACAGTAGGTTGTGCAAGTCTGATAACACATGATTTGACAAAACGTATGACATGTGTACCAAGACGGGGAGAGTGTGCAGTGTGTAGGGGTGTGTTCATACCCCAGCTGCGCTCACAGTAAGTATGAGTCATGAGTTCTGTAGAGGGGTGTCAGGTAGGTGAATCATGAGTATGCAATAATGGGCCTAAGTGTGCAGGTGTTGGTTGGCAGAGATGTATTAGGCCCGCCCCATGTAAGTAATTAATATTCCTATGTGGGCATAGCAGACGCCCATACCTCCCAAACCTGAAGAGCACATCTACTGGATAGTCCGTAAACCACTGGGGGAATACATACGGACTATATCAGTGCCTTGTACCCGATTATCATGGACGTCCGTGATTACCAATCAGAATCTAACACAGTCCTAACTAAACACTTCCAGAACTAGTGATATTAGGTGGACAGGTGGTGGAATACATGTAATGACTATTGACAACATGTTTGAGTAATAAACAGCATGTACCTCGACAAATGTGAATGAATACATATGGCCTGTGACTATCAGTGTGTCAGGTTAATAGAACCAATCATCTAAATGTTTCCCTGAGGGTGTTATGCAATGTCCCTGATACAGTGTTCATTCTCCTCCTTTCTTATGTGAGGTCTGCTAGTGACGGAAAGCGCATATTCCGCCGACTACCTTAGGTAGATGATAGCATAATAGTTTGGGGTTACCACCTGTTCGCCTTTGTGAGGTACACTCCCCCCTGGACAGTTGTGTCCTGCAAAATGAATGTTATTATGGCACATTGCCTGTGATTTCGGGCAAAGAATCCATATATTGTCTGTTGTGGTTGCATAAAATGATTTTGTTGTATCTGAAACACCTAGATGTTATAGGAAACAGTATTAGCAACTATAATGCTACAAGAATAACCTTTACATATGCAAACCGGTGAAGTAGTCAGTTTTCTACTGGCTGTGGGTATGTGTTGCCTTGCCAAATCTGGCATCTCTACATATAGGTCCTATAGTGCTGCTACCTTTCCAAATGGCCAAAGTGGGACCTGCTCCATAGAAATGTCAGACGTACCAGGTCAGAACATACCTACAACCGTGCATATTACAGAAATATTCGTATTAGCACTAATCAAAGCTTAGTCTAGCAGCAATCAAGTTGCTTATTCTACTTCACATAACATATAGAAGTCTCATTTATACAATAACTGTTACATGCAACTATTAGAGAAACTTAGAATATAATATTGTCCTGTAATCAGGACATTTGCTCTGCCTAGATTATTCTTGCATGACACATACACCTAATGAGGGACTGTCCCATGCAAAGTGGGATAGGTGTTAATCCTAAAGTCTCACTTCGGCCAATTTAAAAGGTGGAAAACCTACAATAGGAATGCGGTAGCATGACCCGGCAGACGGATGTGGTTCCCAAAACACATTTACTTGTCTGCATTTCAGAGTATCGGTTCCCATGTATCAGTCAGATGGGAGCAGATTGTATGAGGAACATGCATATAATATGATTAACTCACTGGACAGGCCGCCGATTCTGTGCAGTCGAACGCCATGCCTTTGCCTAATGGTCAGCCATAATCGATACTGTAATCATGTAGTCCAATGTAATAGGCATCACATGGGATCACACCCACCCAGCATGAGTGACAAATGCAAGCACCAATGTCGGTGCATGTGCAAGTGAGGGAGCAAGCGGGTGTAAGCGTGTTTGGCTACCAGTATGCGAGTATTGCACTGTTAAAGAAATGTGGAGTCTAAACAAGTAAAAGAAGCTGTAACCAGAGGTCAGCAGTGCTTAACAATGCGCAAACCCACGCACAACCACTCCCAACTGCTGCAATGTGCCTTGCTCACTCCGTATCCAATGGCCTTGTTCTGGCTGCAAACAAAGAGCCATCCTTTGCAAGTGTTGGTAGCAACACCCTGCGTACACAGCTAATCTGAATTACTAATACACCATGGCAAATATACAAACAATAGACAGTACCACACACATACCATACAGCACAGTCATCCAACAGTATAGCAATGTACCGGCAGATATGTCCAGACCACTGGTGTTTGCAGACCTGGCCATCTTGTGTTTAAGTGTGTGAGCATGGCCAGTATGACCGTTACGCATGTTGTCGACTGACATTACCGTCATACCTTCATGTGTTTGAGCATACCCAGTATGGCCAACTGGATCACATGTGTTACATTTCCAGGTAGTCAGTACTGTGGTGCCGACCCCTGCGTGGTACATTGACAGGTGGTATGCTGTGTCTGCAGGGTATCCATTGATCATGTGGCATTGACTGTTGCTTCATTTCTGCACAGCGTGGGGGGACATCTAACTGTATCCACATTCCTACACAGCAACGGGGGGGAGCGCACATGACTGTTACATGTGTATGTTGGAAGGGGGACACAGCTGACAGTGGTATACTTTTGCTACTTCTGTACTGGTATGTCAGGTACTCAATTTCAGTGTGTGGACCTACCTAATGTGCTGGCTAGAGGCATACCAGTGTACTCCAGATCCTAGCTTTAATTATCAACATATTGGTTTCAGACGTCCTAGCCTTCACAACCTACATCCAACTGCCTGGCCTGCTGTAGTCTGTTTGTGTGTGTCTGTGGGGGGGTGGGGTCATCCATTGGCCATATTCAGAGACCATTATACAGCATTTGTCTGTGTTGGTCTATACCTGTCCAGTTGGTTGAGACTTGTGTGGGCTGTATGGACACACATGATGTTCAGCCCATAACCCGCAGTGGGTTAGGACACCCTGTGTACTACTGGCTACTATTGTGACCCCGGTATGTGCTACAGATGTCATGGTGCCACTATGGACGTGTACTGTCCACTGCCCTAACATTCGGCCACCAAATTCCCTTGCATGCTCACATCCATACCATAGCTACAGGTAAAAACACATTCTAATACAACTGCCAATTGGTAGGTTGATTAACTTACCTTGAGGGTGTGCCATACCTGAGGATGGTGCTGGAGGGCTGCCTATGTTGGATGCACACAGTGCACTTCCTATACATGGCTGTATACAGGTAGTGTCATGTTTTGCATCCCTTTTACTGTCTGTGCGAGACAGAGAGGGTGACATTTCCTGGGTACCTACTGTGTCAGTGCATATGCTATGCATTGCCTCTTTGCCAAGGCCAGGTCATACTGGGCATGCCTCCTTTTGCCTACTGGGTCCGGCTCAGGTAGTTCCTCCTCCGAGTCACTCTATGCCTGTACAGGCCTTGGCATTGGTGGGGGGCTGTGTGGCCCTTCCTCATGCTGTTCCTGCTGCAACTGTTTCCGCAGGATCATATTGTGTAGCATAGCACATACCATAACAATTTGGGTGCATGAAGCTGGTGAATACTGCAAGGCTCCACTGGATGTGTCCAGACACTGGATCCGTGACCTAAGCATCCCAAACACATGCTCAATTATATGTCTTGCCTGTGCGTGTGCCTCATTATGGCGTAGTTGTTCAGGTGTGTATGCATTTCTGATGGGTGTCATTAGCCATGGCTCCAGTGGATACCCAGCATCCCCCACTAGGTGGCCATAGGGGATGTCCATATTGACAAAGGTGTGGTACAGCTGCGTCAGATGCCATATATCAGAATCATCATAGCTTCCAGGGCAGCCAGCATACACATTCAGTATAATGCCCTGGGCATCACATATGACCTGGCAGTTGATGGAGGGGATGCCCCTGTGGTTAATGTAGGCCCTACCCCGCTCACTAGGTGGTGCTTTGATGCATACGTGCGTGCAGGCTATAGCACCCACTACCCCAGGGTAGTCTGCCATTTGGTGGAAGAGATACATATTGCTGGTCAAGACCTGACGTGTGTTGAGGAAATGTACATGTTCACTGGCATGTGGTGACATGGCATCTAGGAACTGGTGGAATACTCTGGATGCAGATGCCTGTGAGATCTCCATGATATCCCCAGTTGTGCTTTGGGAAATACCTGTGGCTAGTATACCTATGCCTACACATACCATGGTATCCACTGGGAGGGGTTTCCCTTGGCCTGTTCGATGTGTCAGGTGTGTCCGGTACAGCTCAACAATCTGCTGCAAGAGGTCTCTGTCCACCGCATAGTGCACCACTATCTCCAGCTCATGCAGCCCCTGGTAGGTTACCCTGGGTCTGTAAAGTCTTCTCTATCTCATAATTGAAGTTTGTTCAGCAACATTCACATCCTCACCACCCTCAGCCTCCTGCACATGTTGGTCTATGTTGCCTGCTGCAGCCCTTCTCATTTCATTGGATTGTTTCATAAAATGTCCCCGCATGTATACACCAGTGGTGTAGAATGTGGAAAAAACCCATGTGTATGGTGCTTGCTCACTTTATCGTAGTGTTCTGGGCCGGGCTGTGCCTGTTATCTGTTGATTGTGCTAATTATCACCTGTTTGTGCAGCTTGTTCACCTTGACTACTCTCGTACTGCTGTTGTCCCTCCCAACTGCACTAGGCAGGTATAGACACACCCATAGCTTAGGCGTGCTATGGCAGGAGCAATTCTGAGAAACAGGGCTCCAGTGTACGTACAGTATGCCTGACACCCCCCCCATGCTTTCACCTATATTTCAGTCCTGCACCCGGCTATCTATGTACATACACTCTTGGGATCTGAATCACACCCTGGGGATAAACGGGATTCACTATGTTCCACCTCGTTTGCATAGTATTGTCTTCTAATGCATAGTTACATGACCCATACTGAGCCTCCAAAATAATGACCACTGCTTACTGTCGCACAGATCCACACACAACTGGTTAAAAGCACCTTACTATCACCGTATTCAATGTCCCTTGTTCTTCCCAGCAACAAAATAACTGGTCTCTACATGCCTCGAACCCGGGACCCTGCACCCCACAGATGATGTGTTTTACCACTAAGCCATGACAGATATACATACATCCGAGGTGATCACATACAGATCATCCAGCATAGGCATTCAGCAGTATAGAACATGTATTCCATCATGTAGATTTATGTGTGCTAATGTCTATATATATATATATATATATATATATATATATATATATATATATATATATATATATATATATATATATATATATATATATATATATATATATATATATATATATATATACACATATACATATACACATATATACATATACACACACATACGTAGATATAGAGTATATATCACAACAACGGACCACGTGACACCAAAGCATTAGACAAGAATGAAAAGGAAACCACATGCGCCTCCTGCATTATGTACTGGTGTTACTATCAAGGCAAGTGTGTTTCATTGCATCACACGGGTCAGACTGTATTAAGGGTAAGATTAGGGCTGCTGACATTTACTCACCAGACCTATTTGCGAATGTATGTGAAAGTTTTGACAACCCAGTCTCTTGGGCGATTGTGATATTTTTAGTCACTATATAGAAAAACAACAAAACACGCTCAACACATCCTGGAGCTAGCCATTCACAGATACCAACACATAGGATATGACTGCCAAACACACACACCTGTCATGTCTTGGAATAGAACACCTACCTGTCTATTCTATCAAACTACAGCCTTACGCAGTTACAGAATGTGCTACCAAGATTACTGGGACACAGCACGCCCAGAGGCATACTTCTAGATGGGTGACATCATCAGCAATGGAAAAAATGCCACTAGGGATTGCATGGAGTGTGAGCAGTCTAAAAGCATTATTCTGTCCCCAGGCAGATGGAAATGCACATACACAGTTGACATAAGAACACAGACCTAACTACCTTATCATACTATAGCATTATGCAGTTACAGAATGTGTTACCGAGATTACTGGGACACAGCACTCTCAGAGGCATACTTCTAGGTGGGTGGCATCATCAGCAATGGAAAATACACCGATAGGGATTGTATGGAGTGTGAGCAGTCTAAAAGCATTATTCTGTCCCCAGGCAGACGGAAACACACACACACATACACACACACACAATTGGCATAGCTGGGATTAGAACACAGACCAAACTACCTTATTACACTACAGCATTACGCAGTTACAGAATGCTCTACCAAGATTACCGGGATAAACCACTCCCAGAGGCATACTTCTTGGTGTGTGACATCATCAGCAATGGAAAAGATGCCGATAGGGATTGTATGGAGTGTGAGCAGTCTAAAAGCATATTACTGTCCCCAGGCAGATGGAGACAAACACACGCCAGTGGTGTGATCAGGACAACTGCCTATCTACGGACCACTATTACAACACTACATAGATACGAGACGCGCCACAGACACTACACCTTTCAAGACTGTCAATATGACCTTCTAGGAATGCAGACATCGACATGGATGCTGGCAGTTATGATGTAAATACCTGTGAACCAGTGTGTTCAATGTAGGAATCCATCCTGAGGTGGGGTATGGCCATCTGTTGCCTGGATGACCACTATCGCTATACAGGGTTACAATGGCCATGCCCATATACATAGAGGCACATAACCGACACAAGTTGACAGTGGGCATGCTCACACACAGTAGCACATGTCCGTTTGGAATGCACTATGTGTCCATCTACACAATGTCATACTGGGCATGCTCACACACTTAGAAGCAAAGGGCTTCTTTGTATGCACTCTGATTCTAAACACGGAAGGGCACAGTGTGTCGATAGTTGTTATTGTTAGCATGAAAGCTGCACTACATATATCTGACACCAGTCTTCTACACAACGTCTGCTGCTGTCCATCACCTTAGATCTACCAATCTAAACCTGGCACACTAATACCACCCATGGTGATGTCCTGCCAGGAGTGGCTACTCCGCCCATATAGTGCCATTTATAGATGAATGTCCTGAGACCAGGTTAACACCCTGACACCTAGAGGACAACTGCATTTTATGTGTATGCTAAACAGTGCTGGATGTGTAGCATTCATAATCACAGCTGCCAATCTAGATCCAACAATGGTGAATACTGACTTCTGTGCAGTGAGGAACACCTGGCTGAAGGCTCAGTTGTGAACAACAGCACTACTACCGTATACCTTGGATACAGACATGTGGGCCATAACACCGTTACAGACCACTCCAGGTGGTGGTGTCCCCACGTACATGAAGGCCACTCACATGTACTGACCAGTACACCCTCAAAAGCCATCACAGATGTGTCAGGTGCAGATAACAGTGTCAAAAGCCGCGTTCTAGGATGTAGCCCTCAGACATCACCATGTCCTTGGATCAGCAACACACATCCATACATGTGGCAGAACATATATTAGTACAAAACCATGTGACCCATGACCAGTGAACTGTACCTAGCTCTACAGCAACTGTGCAGACTACCCATGTACTGACACAGTTGCATCATGTGTTATGCAATGCAATGATACCACTGTTTATAACCAGGTTGGTTGTATACATAACAGGGGCCCTGGGTCATATACAGCTGTCTCAGTAGAAAAAAACACTTTAATGTGAAGAGCAAAGCTTTTGGATAAAATCCTTTATCAATACTGAAAATACAAATGCAAATGCAGAGTATATATAGGTCTAAAAAAGTCATATGACCGGCAGCCAAGAAGTCACATGACTCAACCATTAAAACAAAACATGTAAAAATAAATAAATATGCAAAGCTAAAAAATGCAACAGCATAATGCATATATGAAAACAAAAAACATTTAAAAAAGCAAGAATGTATATTTTTAAAAAAAGCATACTTTTATACCTAAAAATCAAATGTACAATCATATACATAAAGAGAAACTCTCATAATCTAGATCTACTCATTCTAACCAAAATAGGTTTAAGGCTGACAGTACTATTCAAACCAGGGGGTGAGTCACCCATCAATCTAATTATCCAGTTATATTCTTTAATTTCTAATTTGTTATTGATATCACCACCTCTGGGTGAGGGTGAAACATGGTCTATAGCTTTAAATTTAAATACGTGCTGTTCACCAAAACATAGCCTGTGTTTATATAAAGCATTAGTGTCCACACATCTTCGGATTTCAGACTTGTGTTCTGTGATCCTATCTTTAAGTTTACGCGTGGTTTTACCCACAGTTATATGGTATTCCTAAGATCCACAAATCCCTCACTGATCCACCAATGAGGCCAATTGTTTCAGGTGCTGGTTGGGTAACAGAGCCGCTTTCAGTTTATTTGCATGATCAACTTCAACCATATCTTAGTCAATGTGACTCTATCTTACGTGATACCATTGATTTTGTTCAGAAGCTTAAGCAATGGTATAACATAGAGAAGCCGTCTCTACATCTAAGAAGGTACCTTTTGGTAACCCTAGACATAGTATCTTTGTTTACTGTCATTCCAACTGATATTGGCCTGGATTTGTTGAGGGAATTCTTAGTCTCATGTCCTGATCCCAACTTCCACAAAATAGAAAAAATATGTACTCTCATGGATGTGGTGTTGAGAAATAATGTTTTCCTTTTAATGAATCCTTGTATCTTCAGCTCACAGGTGTGGCTATGGGTACTGTAGCCAATACTTATGCCAACCTAGTTTTATACCAGTGGGAAAGGAAACATTTATTTAGTGGTTTGAATCCATATAAAGATAATGTAAAGTTCTTTCAACGATTTGTGGACGACTGTTTTTTGATTTGGGGGGGGGGCACGTTACAGGATTTGAATGATTTTATGCTGTACATCAATTCAATTTCATCTTTTTTGAAGTTCAAAATGTGTTCATCTGAAATCACTATTAATTTTCTGGATATCAACTTGAGTCTTGATGGTGGTACACTTAGAACAAGCCTCCATAGAAAGGAAGTCTGTTCAGGAAGGTACACTCATGCAAGTAGTATGCATGCACCACATGTTTTTAGAGGTACTGTCAGGTCTCAATTTTATAGAGCCAGTAGGTTTAACACGGAAGATCCTAGCTTCTCTGAACAGTTGAATGAGATGATAGCTGATTTCACTAACAGTGGTTATGATGCTACCATCTTAAATAATGAGAAACTAAATGTGCTAGAGGAAAGAAAGTCGAGGGTGGCCCCTGTTATGTCAAATGAAGCCATAGAAATACAAGCTGTTGGCTTGCCCAATGTGTCCATCCAGAATGAGATGAAAGTAAGATATGTTACTTCATTTAGTACAAAGGCACCATGTATTAAACGTATTATCCATAAGAATTGGCTAATCTTGATGGCATCTGAAGAGCTAAAAGCAATGCTGGGCAATGTCCCATTTTTTTGCATATCGTAACATGAGAACCCTCAAGAGTGTCCTCTGTTACAAAGATTTTCCTACAAATATCACAACACATCCATCCAGCACTATGGGTACACGAAAATGTTATAATTGCTCATGCTGTGATGACATTGATGATGAACATTTAGGTATCTTTGAACATCCAGTCAGTAAGAGGCTGTTTAGGTTTAATGTAACTGCTACTTGTGTTACCACCCATATGGTTTACCTCGCTACCTGTTTATTATGCAACTCTTTCTATGTGGGTAAAACCACACATAAATTTAAAGATAGGATCACAGAACACAAGTCTGAAATCCAAAGATGTGTTGACACTAATGCTTTATATAAACACAGGCTATGTTTTGGTGAACAGCATGTATTTAAATTTAAAGCTATAGACCATGTTTCACCCTCACCCAGAGGTGGTGACATCAATAACAAATTAGAAATTAAAGAATATAACTGGATAATTAGATTGATGGGTGACTCACCCCCTGGTTTGAATAGTACTTTCAGCCTTAAACCTATTTTGGTTAGAATGAGTAGATCCAGATTATGAGATTTTCTCTTTATGTATATGATTGTACATTTGATTTTTAGGTATAAAAGTATGCTTTTTTTAAAAATATACATTCTTGCTTTTTTTAAATGTTTTTTTTAAATGTTTTTTTTTTAAATGTTTTTTTGTTTTCATATATGCATTATGCTGTTGCATTTTTTAGCTTTGCATATTTATTTATTTTTACATGTTTTGTTTTAATGGTTGAGTCATGTGACTTCTTGGCTGCCGGTCATATGACTTTTTTAGACCTATATATACTCTGCATTTGCATTTGTATTTTCAGTATTGATAAAGGATTTTATCCGAAAGCTTTGCTCTTCACATTAAAGTGTTTTTTCTACTGAGAACGTTGTTTGTCTTGCTGGACCTCTTGGCATTTGTGTTTGGTCATATACAGCTGTAACAGATGACTGTTGCTGTACACCAGTAAACACACTCATGTTTGGATATGACATACATGTACCTGCCATGGATATGTACATGCCCCCCACACACACAGCACATATGTATATAGCATAGCTGTTGCTGTCCTTTGTGCAGACAGATGGCTACAGCAATTACACACATGCACATGGAAGGTAGGTCCATGGCTGTTGAATGCTAACAGTACATAAGGTGTGATAGCAATGTTGACTGAGTTAACATTCCATCTGTACTGGTTACCCATGACAACTATCATATCATACAACAGTCCATGTGTCATGTATGTCATCACATATGTCCACCAATTGCAATTCCTACAAACATGGCTAAATGACAGGAATGTAGGACCTACACACATGTACATGTAGTGGTGTGCATTCAGCTACCATGCGTGTGCAGTAGCTGATGTTTGCAGGTGATCTGTGTCTTACTACAACATGCAGTTGCAATGCAGCCCCATCATTGCCAACTGTATATGGTGAAACACTGACAGTACGGTAAGATGTACATCAGATATGGATGGATGTGTGGACATAAAGTGGTGGGCCAACTTTGCAGATGAATGTTTGTTGAAGACAGCTCACAGGTGTGTCACAAGCCATCCTACGATAACATGTGCAAACACTAAGCTATGTTTCTGTTAATTGAAGGGGAAGACATACAACCTACACTGCGGTCAGGGTGTCACTGACTGTAAATCACTTGACACCTTTAACACTTAAGACCTCCCATGTGCATATATCAGCACAATTGCCAAAGGTAGCATCAGTACACATTGTAATGTGGGCAATACTGCTGCATGTCTGTCATACGTATCATAAGATAGCAGGTGTTTGATTCACAGTATTGCCATGTGTGTTTGCTTGTGTGTCCATATATGCCACGTATGGTGGGGAATACATCCCAATTGTTACACACCCCTGTACACTGTTGTAGAGATCTGTACATACTGCAGTGTAGAAAGCAAGACATAGGCAGGGGTGGGATGTGTATCACACACATGTGAGCTATCTGTATGTGCATGACATAGGTGCATTCAATTATGGCCTCCACAGTGTGTGTGTGTGTGTGTGTGTATGTATGTATGGCTGTCTGGTTCATGGAGTGAGGATGTATGTTACCATAGTGAACAGATAGGACCCCTAACCCCTCCAGGTGATACAATCTACTACTCTGTTGATGCCGTCGATCTTAGGCATTACTGACTACTTGTACATGTTCATTCTCTGTGTCACGTCATGTGGGTGCACAGTACTGTAATGGTGATTACCACATAGGCAGGGATCATTACCTCAACACTATCAAGTGTGTGTGTGTGTGTGTGTGTGTGTGTGTGTGTGTGTGTGTGTGTGTGTGTGTGTGTGTGTGTGTGTTACAGTGTCATTGACCCCGTGAGTGTGGGCGTGTTACTGTGTCTGAATACATGTGTACGAATACCTGTGTGTGTGTGTGTGTGTGTGTGTGTGTGTGTGTGTGTGTGTGTGTGTGTGTGTGTGTGTGTGTGTGTGTGTAGTTGTGTGTTCTCATCCTGTAATGTGAATGTGTATTACTGCTACACAGTGAGGCCTCAAGCTATCAACTGGCCTCTGCCTTTGTCATCAACTAGACCACTATGTAAACTCCCCACCCCATGTAACTGTACCTGTGATGTCAACCGGTATGGATGTCACATCTCTAGCCACTGTAGCTTAGTACACAGCTCACATGCTCCTGGATCAGTAGATGTGTAGACATCTTTGGAATGTCAGCCTTTCTAACAGTGAGGTTGAAGCTATGTATAGCATGCTGGTATTGCCATACATGCCTGTAAGTAGTTCACATTTACACATGGGAAACTGCAAACACTGGTACTCAATGGCACATGCAATTAGACCTGAAGGAGGGAAGCAGGACATCATTACCAACATGCTGTTACTGTTGTTACCAAGACACATACTGTGAACAGAAAACAATGCATTTTAAACCTGTACTACATGGTATGTCTGCTGTGTGTCAACAGTACACAACAATTGTAATCTACACTTATCTCCCTATTCTGTTCACACTGTGCATCAGACCATATGAGCATGTCCCTGCACCGATGGTGTGGATGACAGGGATGCGGCACAGGCATCATCATATGTTTGCCAGGGGCATAGGTTGCATCAGTGGATGACATCATGTGTGTGGGTTAGGGCCTGTGATCTAATTGGCCATGTGTGGTTGTTATGCATATGAGTGTTGTGGTGCCCTACAGATGTTTCTGGTGTGAGCGCATATGTGTGCACACAGTTCTGCCATGTGTCTGGCCTACACAGGGGTATTATTGACAGCTCCAGACTATACAGAACAGGATTTACAGCTCACGGTGTCCGGCCATGGACACGTGATCTGTGCCTGCCAGGGGTTGCACGGGCACTACCAGGCAGAGGTACAGATTGGGTACTGTCCGATGACACATGTCCACTGGAACCGTGTCCCCATTGGGACTGTCCAGGGCCACTTCCACGTGGCCTGCTCTGTCCTGGTTTGGACACTGCAGCACCAGCTGCACTGCTGCTGCTACTGCCACTATGGGAGCAGACATGTGAGGTAGCTCATTCATGTAGACTTGCACCAGGTGATGTAGCTGGCCTACATCCACGTGCCCTATGCCTCACTCCTTCCAAATGTTCCAGCACAGACAGCTCAGCTTGCGGATTGTCATGCCACGGTCACGGATTCCAGTCATGCCACCTAATCATCTGTCCAAAACATCAGCAATCTGCTGTTGAGTATTTGCCAATGCCCAGATGTTGTCATTTAAAGAATGGATAGCAGCCTTCTGAAGCCTCTGCCCTTCTGTGTTCTGCAATTCAGCACGTGCCTGTGCCACCATTACAGTCTGAAACATGCGTCTGGTGACACCAGCTGCAGCGCTCTGTCCTGCAGGGGCATGTCGGCCAGAGGTCCTCCTACAAGCAGCACTGGCCTCTGCCCTTCTCTGTTCTGCCATTCAGCACGTGCCTGTGCCACCATTACAGTCTGAAACATGCGTCTGGTGACACCAGCTGCAGCGCTCTGTCCTGCAGGGGCATGTCAGCCAGAGGTCCTCCTACGAGCAGCACTGGCCACATGCCTGTGTGGCACATCTCCAGTCATTTGACTGACACCATGGTGTGAATACACACCTTCTGTAGTCACCACACATTCCTGTTCCAAGCTACCACACGCTAACTGTCCTTCCTCTATGGCCACTGGTGATGGGGTATGTGTTGGCATGAGAAATGTGTGCGGGGATGAGGGGGTATATAGGTGGAATGGCAACCAATGGCACAGATTCAGCCTCTGACAACCCTGCCTGTGCCTCAAGCATATGTTCATCATCACTGCTAGTGGGGACACTAACATCAGATGGACCGCAGGAGGGTAACGCACCTACATCACCTGTGAAGGCAAACAAAGACTCTTCATTACAATACAAAGACACACACACACACACACACACACACACACACACACACACACACACACACACACACACACACACACACACACACACACACACCCACACACACCATGCATGTGATTTGACAGAAGGCATGCAACATATATGTCATACAGCAGACGGCATGCAGCTCAGACAATAATAGTGGCAGTTATCATACATCCCTGGGTTGCACACAACAGCAAGCATGTGCCATAGCAGAAGCCATGCATTTCACACAATCAGCAGTAAGCATGCATTCCTGTGTTACACCATGTGGACCAGCACAGGTTAACAGTACACATGACTGATGTGAGGCATATGACCCTGACATTAACATGTAGTATGACATGTAGTCTGCTGATGTGTTTGACATGTGTTTGACACAATGGTGTCCTGACACATGTACAGTGGTGTAATGGTTTCACATTGCAGTGTTGTCTGTATGCCCTACAGATAAAATGCACTTTTAGCAGATGTGCATCACCATTGAAGGGTATTATGAGGCATCTATATTGCTATACAGTGTGAAGTACAGACATAGTGCCATTGCATGGAATCATGAGGCATCTCTATTGCTATACAGTGTGGATTACACACACAGTACATAGCCATGACTGTGTGCATACACAACACATATATACTGTGGATTGTGACCCACGTCGCTGAGGTGTATACACACTAAACCATGATGTGTAATGTATGACAGGTCACTGAAGGACATATGGATGACACCCCTGCACATCTGCTAACATATCTTTGTTGCCTGGTAACCATGTCCACACATGGCAGACTTGTCAATACAACAATGTCCCACAAGACATTTGTGTACCACACGCACAAGGTGCACGACTGACAGTGATGTCCAACAGCAGCAAGGGAAATGTACTGTATCTGTGGCCTGATGTGGTTGTCTGTGTATGTATGTGGATGCTGTATAGGTGACTACTGTCATGCTGTGACACAGTCATGATGTTCAACACATCTTATGTGGTCGAATTAAGTGACGCCTCCACAAGCTGTGCACAGGCTTGTAGGATATCCAGTGTCTCACATCTGCAATATAACCATTCAACAAAGGCTATAGTTGGACCATGTGTAGCCAATGTACAACAGGGTGTACACACAAACACATCACATCTACTGTGTGTTGCTACATGTCTCTGGCCATCCTCCATGGCCATGTGTGAACATGTGTTGGCCAAATGGTTGAGATGGCCATCTATCACACATGTCTGTGTTGTCCCATATGACATACACCCATAGATATCAGATACTCCACTGTCCACAGGGTTATGCAGACAAAGGGTTGTATGTTTGGTATGTGGGGTATGTTTTATGGGATAGTGAGACAATGTTGCACACAGACGTTTCACACCTGGGGTTATCTCCTCGTTGGTCAGATCCGAACGTATGCTAATCACCCTTGTTATCCACATCCCAGCACCACACTCTTTACGGAAAACACAGTACAATATTTCTACATGTCATGGTCATGTCAGATGGCACATCACAATGTGTGCACTCATTGCAGGGGCATATTCCACAATAGTGAATCCTGTGGGCTGCCCATACCTCCAGCTCACTGTGTAGTACTGTTTGTGTACCCCACATGTGTAGTTCTGATGTATAGTACATATTCCTACATTGAACAACACCTCCACCGTTGTATGCACAGCTGTCCACACATCTAGCAATGACAGTTTCTGTGGTTTCATGTCGGTGTTTCACTTAGTTTGTAAATATTGCACATGGGTAGCCAGTGTGATGGATTAAAGATGTGACCTGTATATTGTGACCTGACCATACATTATGTGTACATGTGTTAACTGGCCACATGGCAGATAGATCTGTGCATTAACATGCCTGATATTTATAACTGTCTTACCTGCAATGGCCTGCTGTCTCTGTGGAATGCCAGAGGTACCTATATAGGGGTGACACAGCAGTATGATCACTATCCATGACTGTATGACAGCTACAGGGTGCAATGTGCATGTTAACACATTCGCCAGTACAATAGGATATACTATGGAGTATGCACATGTGTGCATACACAGAGTAGCATACTACAGTATGCGGCATGTGTGTATACATGCCTTGCATATGATGTTACATTACATATTGTACAGTGACACATGCACCTAAATGGGATATAATAGTTATATGTGCAGTAGTGACTTACCAGGCAACTCCAGGCTTGGTGGTTGAGAGACACCCACCTCCACGACGGCAGCTAGGGTTTGTCCTCATGTCTTGGTGTACTGGAAAGTAGAGTTCAAACAGAAACTACTGATATGCGACTGACACTACCCGCCATTAACTGGAATACCTACTCATGTACGGGAACATTAGGCCAATGCTTTCTGGGATTCATAACCTCCAATCGGCTGGATCAACCTATCCACACCACCACCAGTGCCAACAATATCCTAGACCTGGACATTACCAACATGTGTCACTGGTGTTTCACACCTGGGGTTATCTCCTCGTTGGTCAGATCCGAATGTATGCTAATCACCCTTGTTATCCACATCCCAGCACCACACTCTTTACGGAAAACACAGTACAATATTTCTACAAAGCCAACTTCAGGCTTCTTATGACAGCAGTAGTAAACGTCATGACACCCGTGCAGATGGACAATACAGTTACAACTGCTGAATCATACACAACTGCACTTAATTAGCACTTACACGACTGCATGGATCATGCTATCCCAAACAGAGCCATGACTGTACCCACCAGAAAATGGATGCCACTCTGGTGGTCCACTGGCATAGACATAATGTACAACAGAAGGAGGAGACTGTTGCAAAGTAGAGTACAATCCCATGAGTGGGGTAGCTCCCTGGTCAGCCTCAGTAGAAATCTGAGATTCCTTATCACATCCTCCAAAGCTAGCTACGTAAGCATTACTGCGACTCATTCTAATGACTACCACAAAGCATTCTAGAGGCATATCACTACTCTCGATGGTGATACCCACATCTGCTCTGTCATACAGCAGTTAGGCATGAACATTTAAGAACCAACTGATATTGGTTAATTAGCACTTACACGACTGCATGGATCATGCTATCCCAAACAGAGCCATGACTGTACCCACCAGAAAATGGATGCCACTCTGGTGGTCCACTGGCATGGACATAATGTACAACAGAAGGAGGAGACTGTTGCAAAGTAGAGTACAATCCCATGAGTGGGGTAGCTCCCTGGTCAGCCTCAGTAGAAATCTGAGATTCCTTATCACATCCTCCAAAGCTAGCTATGTAAGCATTGCTGCGACTCATTCCAATGACTACCACAAAGCATTCTAGAGGTATATCACTAATCTCGATGGTGATACCCACATCTGCTCTGACATACAGCAGTTAGGCATGAACATTTAAGAACCGACTGACATTGGCAACATCCTGGCAGATAGGTTCAGTGCTAAATTTACACCCCTCTCACACCCTAAAGGGCCCAAATCTATACAGGAACAATGCAGAGTCCCTGCGGTCACAACTATGCAGTTCAAAGCTGCACTCTCTAAAGCCACAAATACAGAATCCATGTGACCGTACAACATCTCAGGCTGCGATTTACATGAACTTCAGAACAAAATGGCTCCCCACTTGGGCACCAAATTCACTAATAGCTTTGCATCAGTCATTGTGGCCCCTGAATGGCACACAGCAACAGTTATCACAGTCCACAAAGGTGGCGCCATAATGGACCAGGGGAACTATTGCCCTATACCCCTGACTAGACTGTTCTGCAAGGCTATGGAGCACATCATCATGTATCTCATTCACAGGGACATTGGTGGCCTCCAAATCTTTGATCCCACCCAGTTTGGATATTTTAGGGCCAGACCATGACTCCTAAACCTGGTGGAGTTCTTTGAGACAGTTATCAAGGCAGTAGATGAGAGTAAGGAGGTCCACACAGCCTACCTTGTCCTCTCAAAGGCTTTCAACACCGTTCCCCATTCTGGTATTGTCAACATACACATGCATCTGCACATCAACTCCTACGTCACAAGATGTTATGCAAAGTGGCTCACAGACAGAACACACACAGTAAGTGTAGCATACCCTAGTTCCTACTGTAAATCAGTTACAATTGGCATCCCCCAGTCCACGGACATAGGGCCACTCATGTTCGGTATATGCTTCTTTGAGGTACAGACTAGCACAGAAGGACTTACCCTGAATAGGTTTGCAGACGACTGCAACTAGGGGCCGTGATTGATTCACCAGCTGATACAGACACCCTCCATAGGGTGTCACTGTGACGGATACCTGGTGTCAATAACATGGCCTCAAGCTGCATGCCACAAGGTGTATAGACATCCCCTTTGGATTACAGCAATCACCTGCTGAGTATCACATAGGTGGTAGTCCCCTACATACATAAAACATAATAAGGGATCTTAGATCCCAAGTAGGTAGCACCCACTCCTTTGATAACCATATTGACAAGGTGACGTGGATATCCTTCTATGAGGCCATCCTAATTTCTAATGGGTTTGTAGCCAGAACAAAGGCAGCCATTGTACCTCTCTACTCATGACTTATGAAACACATTAAAGGGTACAACACCCCATTTGGGATATACCTTACGAGACAACAGCAACAGCTTTAAATACCACAACATTACCACACCAAGAGGATTACTGACCTCTGAAGGATGACATATGCAGCCCAACTACAGAAACCCCAACTGTACTCATTTGCATACTGCATACTCAGAGGTGATCTCTGCTGAACATACAAGGCCCATGTCCAAAACAATATTGATGGATATGCTCCACATAAGCAAAAGCCACTGAGAGCCACATGCTCTGGGATATGTACCTAAATGCAACGATGACTAGGACGTACTGGAGGGATACATTCCTGACCCGGACACTCACCATGCTTTGGAACATGATTCCTATGTACATCAGGCAGGGACCCTCACTAGCACTCTTCAAGAGATACCTCGATGGGTGGATGGGAGACAGACATGTACACCAGGGATCACTGCAGTGGCTCTGCTGTACAGAGGTGCAGGAAACAAATGGCTCTGCTGTTCACAGGCACAGGACACTAACCTAGGGAGGTGCTGCAAGTGAAAACACTGTAGTTAAGCTTACGAATGGACTTGGCCAGACAGCATAGTACCTAACTATGAACCTATGAAGCTATTACATGTCCTTTGTGCATGGATAATTGACTAGCTCTTCCATTTCAATTAGCTATCATGCTGATACACTGTCTGGTGACTACAAGTCATATGTATCCTGTTGTTGTGTATTGTACATGCCAATAGACATACCTGATATTTGCATAATATAACAGTAATGCTATGTAAATTGTTAGACATATCTACCTACAATACTGTACATTTCACATTTTTGCAACAACATCCCATAATGCAAATCATAATTGCACAGCAGGACCACCTTAGACATGTTATTCTCAGTTATACACCCGTACATATGCCTACTGTTACAGTATATCAACATATACTATCCCATGTTATGGCACATACTTGCTGGACAAACCCTGCCACTGACAGAGGTTGGAGTGGAATTGTTGTGTTTAAAGTCCTTATGTAGCATCCCTTGTGGTGTCTGAGGTGTTTACCTTGTGGCCCACAGCAGTACACACAATTTCTACAAGTGTTACTATGCTCAACAATACATCACTACATAATACCTTTTCCCACTATATATATTGCGTACTCTTTCATTAATACAGAACAGGCACTACATACACTAACATACTGAGTGTTCTACATACCTTCTTAGTAGTCTGAGTTGACGATAATATCAGTCCTATTCCTTTTCTGTTTTAACGGTTTTCTCGTATGTACATATGGTTTGAATGTTTGACAAGCCATCCTTTTATATGTAGATACCAGTAACATGTGGTATCCTGCCACCAGTTGGTGTTCCGGAGTAGATGATTACATGCACATCAGCTGTGCAGCTACTCCATCAGCCAATTACATGGCAACAGTGGGGTATAAATGAATACTCCACTTGGGCATTGCCCCTTTGCCCTACCTTTGAGAAAGACGGCCTGGATGTGTTGTTTGTGATGAGTTGCAACAGCTATATGGAGAGACACAGAGATATTTTAACTTCATCGCCCCCATGGATTGTGTGTAATGGCTAGAGGATGTAGTTCTACATGTGAGTGTAGCTGTTATATCAGCCATCTGATAAGGGATTATTGCAAACAAACCCTGTAACATCGGCATCTGTTCCATTTTACAACAGCAACGATTTTACATAGGGCCATTATAGTGTGTCTCTCACAAGGTATGTTAAGGCTTCTGCAGATGTCATAGAGTGAGTGGATGTTTGTGATTTTATTACAGTCTGTATTGCAATTGTTTCCGGTGTGGGGGAGATGTAGGTGGGTGTACATAGCAGATGAAGGTGTGTAAGAACTGCATTTATGTATATTCTATATGTGTGTGAGGGCTCCTTCCCTAATTGTAGACCTATCATTTAGTAGACTAATACTATGGTTATTGCAGGCTTATTCATTAAGCCATTGTTAAGTGGTTCCTTTATAGCATGCAGGTGATGCTGGTCCTTCAATCCCTTTGGAAATACTTCGGTATGTAATGAAATTTTGCTACATGAAAGCTGTCCCGTGTATTTCTGTCACAGATATTTACACTCATTGGAGTTGTGTTGGTGATTGAACCCCTTTGGCTTGGGTCGCCACCTTTTCAAATGGCCATAGTGGAACATTTGCAGGACACACATCGGATTTTAGAGGCCGACACCTACCCATGGTCAGTACAAAGTATAGAACTTTACATATATGCCTACATAAAAGCTTATATTCTTGTAACGGTTAACTTGCTTATCCTGTTTCTTGTTACAGGTAGGTATGTTAGATACAGATGACTATTTTATGCAACCATTACATTAACTATGGAAAATGCAGAATGTCTCGAGTTTGTAGGACATTGGTATTTGTACTCATTTTGGCCAGGACACTGCCGCACATAGAGGGACTGCCCCTCGTAAGGTGGGACAGGTGGTAACCCTATGTTTAGCTCATGTCCATAGCACATATTTGTAATAGTGTATTATAGCAATAACCCATGCCTGGGTGTGGGTAATGGTGAATTTACACGCGGTTGGTGTGGTTTGTTCACGAGGGCGAAGCCCGAGTGGCCAAACAAAGACAACCGTGGGTAAATCCAGCATTACCCACACCCAAGCGTGGGTTATTGCTATAATATAGTCTCCATATCCTTTGTTCATAACGTTCGGTCGTGGCGGAATGTGTGATTGCTATGGTCCATGTCGTGCACATATTTGAAGACTTTAACTGCTGTATACGGCATACCCATGGATTCAGGAATGCACACACTTCCAACAACCACATTATCGTTCACAGACTCCCAAACCCCACAATACCGAACACTCAAACTATTGACAGTCATACTCCCGGAACTAACAGAAACACAGAACACACATGCACACACAGACACACCGCTACCCATCACATCCAAACAAACCATCCTACATTATGTATGGCCAGGTGGCCATGCCTCATACACACCCCATGTGGGTGGCTGCACCCCCCCACACCACACCTACTGTAATAATCTACCTCCAAGATAGCACAGACACACGAAGCAAACACACACACACAAATTACAGTCCCACGGAAACACACACACCGCACTCAGAACACACACTTACACACACTTACAGACACTACAGCAATCAGAAACACTTAAACTCAATACCTACCTGGACCGCAGCACCAGAAGCACTAAGTGTCCCTTAACATCGTGATAATACTACTCACGGTTCTAGTGTTCCGGTACTGTGGTCTTTCGATCTTTAAGCCTCGTGATTACCCGTGTCAGTATGTAAAGCATTCAGTATTTGGTAGTATCCTATTTATATGTACCTCCATGGTTGTGCACATATTGTTAACCTATCTATATATTTGCATATATATGTATATCCGTATATATTGACATATATCTCTCTATCACCCTTTCTATCTCTATATCATATATATATATATATATATATATATATATATATATATATATATATAGAGAGAGAGAGAGAGAGAAACACACCTTTTGTTGGGTACATGGAGGTGTATACTATTTCCCGAACTCTGCCCTTTTGTGTTTTAACCTGTCACAATACACACCTGCCGTTGGTACATCTCAGGTAGCTTAGTGGTAGGTGATTGTGTACATGGTTGAGTGTTCTACTCCTGGCAGTGGTCGTTTTACCTCTTAGAGCAGGCACTATTTGTGCAAGTGTGAATAACGCAGATTTCAGCGGTTCTGGCCAGCTTTGCCCATGAGCTGCACGATATTCAGCAAAGCTTAAACCTGTTTTGCGCATATCCATGTAGTCATGTTTAAACTATGCTTACTGGCACTTGCCGGTGCATAAACCCACTAACATGTGCTTAAACATGCTCTAATGACATGCATCCAACATCCATTATTCGGGACATTGGAATTATGTAACAGCCCTTGCAGGTCATGGAACCGGGAACATGTACGAGACAGTCACTGGCTTTACCACTGGGACATCTGGGATATGTCAAGTGTTATGGTGTTTAGTATGTGGACTGCACTATGGCTGTTCCTCCATACTGCAAACAAATGTGTAACTCAGTTAGTTTACATAAGGATGATACCTATTAATGGTATGTCCAAGTGATGCTTAATGTATGTGCTCCAGCTATGGGAATCCATGTCACAGTGAGCCACACACTGTAATGTACTACACCTTGCCACAACCATAACTGGAGAATGCTGGGGTGACAGATACCTGTCATGAGTACTCCCCATGCTTTGGAACTACATCCCTGATTACATTATATGGAGCCCCACATTAACACACCAGGGAATCCTTGCAGAGTGGGTGGGGAACAGTGGTTACACCCCAGGGATCCAGCAATTGGCGCTGCTCCACAGAGGGACAGTTAATTAATCAATGGGGTGGCGACAGCAGACACATTTTGGCTAGGCTGATAAATAGCCTCTGACAATCAGGCATGTACCTAACGATGTACCTAGGAACCTATACATACAGTATCAACACATCTGTTAGCTTAATTTACTGTTCAGGTGTTGACTTACCTTGTACCAATAGCTGTTGTGTGTGCAATAGTTGAGGACTGCTTATGTAGGATGCACACAGTAGACCACCTATACATGACAATTTACAGGTGGCCATGTGTGTGTGCCATCGATTTCACTGTGTGTTCAGGTGGAGAAGTGTGTCAGTCCATAGGGGCCTACACTGTCAGTGTATGTGCTATACGTTCCCTTTTTGCCAAGGCATGAGCATATTGGGCACATCTCCATCTGCCTACTAGGTCTAGCACAGGGTGTTTGTGGTCTGAATCCCTCTGTGCCTGTGATGCCCTTGGTAATTGTGGTGGGCTGTGAGAGCCTTCACCATTATGTCCCTGCTGCAGCTGTTTCCACAGGATCATATTATGTAGCATGGCACATACTATGAAGATGTGGGCACACGTGCCTGGAGTGTACTGCAAGGCTCCACCAGATATGTCCAAGCAATGGAACTGTGATTTCAGCATCCCAAACACATGCTCTATGATGACTCTGGTTTGTGCTTGTGCCTCATTATGGCATTCTTGCATGGGTGTGTGTGCATTTCTGATGGGAGTCATCATCCACGGCTCCAGTACATAGCCAGCATCCCCCACAAAGTGGCCATATGGGATGCCCCTCCTGACACATACGTAGTACAGCTGTGAGGCAAGCCAGATGTGGGAGTCATGATATCTTTCAGGGCTTCCAGCAGATACATCCGTGATAATGCCCTGTGCATTGCACATGACCTGGCAGTTGATGGAGTGGTATCCCTTGCAGTTTATGTAGCACCTGCCATGTTCACCTGGTGGTGACTTGATATGTATGTGCATGCATTCTATTGCACCCAGTACCTCCGGGTAGTCTGCCACATGGTGGAAGAGGTGCATATTGCTGGCCAACTCCTCCTGAGTTCAGGGGAAGTATATATGTTCACTGGCATGTGGTAACATGGCTGCCAGGAACTGGTGGAGTACCTTGGATTCTGATGCCTGTGAGATCCCCATGATATCTCCAGTTGGCATTTGAAAGGTACCTGAGGCTAGTATTTTCAAGCTTACACATACCTTCATGTCCACTGGGATGGGTTCCCCTCTGTTGTTTCTAGCTCTGAGGTGTGGCCGGCACAGCTCAACGATTTGCTGTATGATGTCCCTGTCCACCCTGTAACACCCTATTATCTCCAGATTATCTAGCCCCTGGTAGGTTACCCTTGGTCTGAACACTCTTCTCCTCCTCCAGGGCCTGAGGTGGCTGTCAGCATCATCCTCCACACCACCTTCAGTCTCCAACACATGGTGATGAATCACAGATATGTCAGCTCCCAGCAAGTACATTGTAAATGTTCCCCGTCTGTTTACACTGATGGTGCAGTGTTTGGGAATACACGAGTGTGTGTGAGGTGCCTTCACACTTTATACTATTGTGCTGTGGACACTGATGATGTCATAGGGTGTGAATGTACAATCAGAGCTGCAGGGTATCTTACTTATGTCTTTTATCGCAGGTACTGCTATTGTGGTGCCTTTGGTGTTGAATTACATTTAGCTGCCATGGATCACCTCTTGCCCTTGCCTTCACTTTTCATAACTATTCCCCTCCTATTGTCAGGCATGCATCCAGCAGCCTGCTTTCTTGTTTTGTTCTTTCCCAACCCAGGATTATGTTGCAAAATGTGTTCTATAGCCAATCTACTGCAGGTTTGCTTTGCTCTGCGGTGACAGTTCTCTTTTCTTTGCAATCCGGCACCTCCCCTATCCTGTTCTGCAGGTTGCTACTAGCAGCCTTGTTAGCTACCGTCAATGGCCCATTGTGAGTTAATAGGTGTTAATTACTCAGTTGTACTCCAATTACCCTACTGCAGCATTTCCTTATTGTCTTCCCGTAACCTTCCTGTTTCAGCTGTGGTGCATGCCGCGCACAGCCGTTTACCGGGTTTCGAGCACGTTGTCATCCACGTACACATGCGCTTTCAGTCACCATGTGTGCTCTTAGCTAAGCAAAGCTTTGGCTACATCCACACCCCTATCCGCAGGCTTTGCTTAGCAATGGGCAACCCGGATTAACAATGCTCCAAT
>NC_056739.1:1009811293-1009871293 GCF_019279795.1 Protopterus annectens | reverse complement strand
ACATGGAACAATGCAACAGTGATAAGAAGCATGCTAGAAAATGTCAGCAAGAATAATTCTTGAAAAATAAGTAGACAACAGCAGCTAACCTTTTAAGCACAGTGTCAGTTGGTTATGCCAGATTAGAAATGTTACACTGCTTAACTGATTCCCACACATGAATGGGACACAGCTTTTGTGTGCAAACCATTTGCAGGGTCTGTTCACCTTTTAATGAAGTATGTACCTTCCAATTCTCTCTCCTTTTTTTTCTTCTTCCAGAGTGTTGCTGGCGTAACCCATACATTTGAGGCATGAGATCAAAACTTGTGTCTGCAAATTCATTTCTGCTGTTTTGCATGAAATGGAGCCCAAGTCAGTCAAGCACTTACACTAGCCATGCAGAAAAACAGATTACTTTTTTTTTCCTCCTGAAAACATAGTGTGTGTGTGTAAAAATGTACACTCCCTTTATTAAAACTAGTAAGCACCATTTTTTCTCTGTGTGGAAATATTTGATACATTTTTACTTCCTCTACATTTCAAAATCATGCCTTTTTCGCAGTTGCAATTATTAAATCAGTAGAGATGTTCTTCCCTCCCTGTTTTTGAGACTTGGATGCAACCCATATGACCCTGTGTTCTCTGAGTAGCATAGCCCTGTACCTCCTTATCCACAACACCCCTTCACCCACATACATTGTATGCTTCCAAAGCAAATAACTAGGTGCATCAACTATATAATCTGGAATTACAGTTACAGACTCTCTTTTATGTGCCACTGTTAAGTGTGTGGCAACATAAATGATGGATTAATCTGTGTTAAAATGTCTGAATGTATTCTTCTGAAATGCTCGAGATTAGATCTGTCACATAAATATGTCTATGTTTATTTCACTACTTTTATATTGCAAGTGGTTTAGAAAATAAATTGAAATGTCATATATAGTGTCTCACTGCTTTTCAGTAAGTAAAGGAAAAAAAAACATATATTTATTAAATTAATTTCCATTTGTTGACTGGAATAATAATAATAAGATAGTTGTTGGACTTTTTCAGAGGAAGCCTAGGGAGAAAAGCTTTTCATTAAACAATGAATTTTCAAAGACTGGTTTTCAGTATGTACTATAAAATATGTATACTATACTATACAACTTGTTTAACCTGTGCAGCATAGTACATAACTCTGTTAAGTGCACTTGTTTACATATACGGTACACATGAAGGTATAAGTTATAGAAAGTGAAAAAGTGATCTTTCTAAAGTTATATTTATGTAAATTTAATCATATTATATATGATTTTTTATTCACTAACACAATAGGTAGAAGTTGGAATCTCCTACCTAGTGACGTAACTCTGACTACATCCCTGCCACTTTTCAAACAAAAAATTAAACACTACTTCCAAAATCATTGGCTGTGTTCCTGCAATACACCTGACTAACCATTTTCTCTTACCCTGTTTCCCCTCCACTCTTTTCTTCTCTACCCACCTCAGTTTTGTTTCTTTTACTGTTTGAGATTTAAGTATGTACTTTTTGTACAATTGTGTATATTTAATGAACTGCTTATTGTAAACTTGTTTCTTTTTTAAATTATCTTTCTTTTTGTTTTTGTAATATCTGATTTTAGCTATTATCTTAGAGTAGTAAATTTTTTTATGTAATGTACTTAGTATATAGTGGAGCTTTTCTCCTCGGGCCTCTGCTGAAAATGGACATGTATCCAGCCAGACTAGCCCGGTCAACAAATGTAAAATAAAAATAAAATAAATAAATAAAGTTTGATGCACATACTTAACATAATTGTATGTAATGTAGGAACGTTAGAAGAGGGCTTTCACCATTTCAGACAATACCTTTTGAGGTAGTCATACATTTTTTTCTAAATTAAAAGATATTTTGCTTTACCATCTAAATATTAAACTAAAAAAGAAATAGTCAGTTATCTGCCATTAACACAGTTGATTTTTCAGAATAGTTATGACAGCTGATCTTCATGGCCATGACTGGTCACTTGCACTAGAAAATAACCCTAGGATGAAAGAGGGTTAAACAACAAGTTAAGACTATTAGAGTCATTTCTAAGGTCTCTAGATAAACCCATGTAGCATTTGGCACAGCTGTATTATTATTCAAGGCATTCTTGGTAAGATTTAGAACTTCTACATTTATCTTGGATAACTGTCTGTGGAAATGCACTTGAATAAATCAGTATACTTTAGTTAATCAAGAGATTCAGCCATTAAGGCTCATATACCATTTGTACTATAATGCCAGCTGTTTCACATGTTATCTACCCTTCTAACTTTAGGCACACCAGTTGATCTGGCTGAAGAACAAATATGGTTTGGTGAAATACTATCTGCCAAGGAAGATTTTAAGTATGTTTTGATTTTTAGTCAATTTTCTTGACAGATTCAAAAGCAATAATCTCTGGCCTCAGTTTTGATTCCAGACGAGAATATAGTACGCCTTATTTGTTTGCTAAGCATTAGCTATCCAGGGCTTAATCCAATAGCATGTTATGGAATAACATGACAAGACATAAGAGCTGTATGAGTATTAGATTGATGAGGGCTCTTTTTGGCAGTTTGGACTGTTTATTTATTTATTTATTTATGGTCTGTGGCTCCACTGGACTGTGTGCTGTGAGGACTTCACATGGTGTTCATAAAGCCATAATCACTAGTCAATTGTTACAACTCTGTGGATGTCAAATGTGTACCTTTAATTGGGATTCATTAAACTGACATGCCACATCTGATAAATGTTATCTTAAATTTGGCAATAACTTAGTTGGCTAGTTATTGTTGGTATGTGTAAAATGTCTCTATCTCCAATGTAATAATCCATTACTGTGATGTAGGTCTTTCTTTCAAACTCGTATAGACCTGCTGGTATTTTCTGTTAAGGACCTTGCAGTACTGGAATTGATAGCAATGGTTCTTTCTAGGACAGTTTATGTATTATGCAGAATTGGGAGATAGGCACAGGCTGTGCAATATCCGTGTTGATGCTGGGCCTCCATACTTAACGTTTGTCCTCATTCAAGCCTTTATATATCCTCTATGTATTTTATAAGCAGTTAAGGGCATTGTGAAGAAGGTACAACAATTTTGTCTCAGTACAATATATAGCCATCATGTTCTGATAATTGCACATTTGATGCTTTGTGCCCAATGGCTACACTATTCATGTGTTACAGATTTAATGAGCATTTATAGCTCATTGGCATGCCTGGTACTTTATTTTAGGCTATCAAACCTTTTAGTAGTACTGGTTGGTTTGTCATACTTCTCTGCATATAGACAACAATGTCTCTTTTGGTATCAGATTGTGTCTAGTTAGATATTGGTTTTCTTGTCAATGTGTTGGCAACAATCATGTGCCTTCCACTTCTAGCATTAAACTGTCATTCTCGTAAGCAACTTCTGTCATTATGATGGTATTTTGTCAAAAAATTTAACAGCATCATGGAAAAGCCTGGGTCAGACTTGGCCACAACATTTATAAGGTCTAGGACCTTACATAGCTCAGTTACACAGATTATGCCTATCCTGTTACCTCTACCATAGCTTTGACCTTGTAGGAATCTAGTTTGATTGCACTAACACTTCTATTGTGTCCACAATATTCAGCTTTGAGCTTACCAAAATTGCACTTTCCAGAGATTGTAATGGACTGGAACATTGCCTAAAGCCTTTTGCCATCTGACTCTTTATTTGAATCAAACAAAACATTCATGCCCTTTCAACAAACTGGTTATTTCACACTGAAATATTTCTTGTGCTGAAGTTATAGTAATTGAAGCCTTTTAACAGAAGATTCTATTAGGAGTAATACAGATTGCCAGCTTTTGACTTTGTCTTCTAGGGTCTGTCCTGCACATAGATTGAAAATCCATACTTTTGTGCCTTCTACTCAGGCGTTGCTAAGCATTACCTGCTTGCTGCATGCAAATGTAGTGCCTTTGTGGTACTTCTGCAAATGTCCTATGATGCTGCAGTAACATCAGCCCCTGAATCTATTTTATGGTTTACTGGGATTCTATGTATTACAAGCTTGGATTGCCAGTATGATTGTGTTTGGCAACATGGCCCCTGAACTCAGAAAATAAATGTTTTCTGAACAATTTTTACAGTTTTATTCTCAGTGTTACTGGCTGCTACTTTCAATAGCTCAGTTTACAGTAGCAACATGTTCAATCTTACTGCATGTTTTACAACTTCTATTACATGCAGCAAGGTATTCTGACCTATATGCACAGTTCATGCATTGACCAAAACTGCATTCACTCTGCTTTTCATGCATATGATTACTTTGGCTACTGTCATGCTTTTTACTGCGTTTGCCAGTCTGTTTACATTTTATCTTGTGTGCATCATTTGCTGCTCTTCCATTGGTGTTTGTCTGTCTACTAGTTCTCTTTCATTTAGTTTACCCCCCCCCCCCCAGAACTCAGACATTTCATTCATGTGCTTAACAAATGTTTCTACAGGCTCTTCTTTACCTTTAACATGTCTGTGAAACCACACCTTTTGATGAATAATGTGATGGCCTCTCTTTACCCACAGCCAGTAATCAAGGAGCCTCAATCTTTACCACAGACACCTGTGAGAGATGGTTAATTAAAACAGGAATGAATTTACACAGTATTTTCAGATGCAGCTCTCTGCATCAAGCACAATTTTCCCCAAGAGCACACAGGGAAAACATTCCAGATCTGGAACTGGACTTTTTGTCTCTCCAGATCCCAAATAAGACTCACTTTGGAGCACTGTATCCCATTTCCAAGTAGCTGAGACACCCACACCTGGGTATTTGGTTTTCACACACTAACACTCCTGAGAAAGGCTGGTACAGATTTACTAACTGTACCCCTTCAGCCCAGACTATAACGTAACCATACTACCATCAGTCAACTACTCTCCCAGGCTCTTACAAGGGTATCCAATTATACTGAGTAAAATCAATACTAACATAAATGGTAGATTGTAACCAAAGCAGCCAGGCTTTTCAGAGTGGCCAAGGCATCACTAAAATAAGCACAAGTGCTCTCAAGACATTAAAAGTATTCTTTAAAAGACTATACAAATATTTAATAATAAATAATAAAATAGAAAACATGAGCATGAACAGATGGCACTACCTCACATTATTACATCTAACATTTATTTTTCTGGCTTTTTCCCAGTTAGGGGTTGCCACAGAAGATCACCTGTCCACTCATGATTGGCAGTGGAGTTTTACAGTGTCGAGTTGCCAGCCCAGTGCCCAACCTTCCATGGAAGGCACACACACACACATATATATATGCACTCACACCTAGAGCCAATTTAGAGTGTCCAATTCACCTCCTGCATATCCTTGGGATGTGGGAGGAAAACAGAGCACCCAGAGGAAACCCACGAGACCACAGGGAGGACATGCAGACTCTGCACAGAAGGCACCCCAGCCAAGAATCAAACCTGTGAACCTCTTGCTGTGAGTCGGCAATGCTAACCACTGCACCACAGTGGCCACCCATCTAACATTCCTTTTTAATACACAGTTTTCATTATTCTTAATTATTGTTTATGCATATTAATACTCTGACCCTCAGAATATTGAAATGAAGTATATATGGCCTCCACATTTTTGTTCATTTTATTTCTTCACTTTCTTAGTCAGGCTTTGATAATAATCAATGGTATGTGAACATCTGCCTCTGTGGTAGCCAATCAAAAATCTTTGCAAATTTAAACTGTTTTGGGTGATGAATTTTGTCAGCTTTGGTTTCTTTTTAGTTTCTGATTTGTGGATATAAATCAGTTAAATTTCTTTATCTTGAGGCAGAATAATTATTTTCCTGCAAAAACTGTTTACTTTCAGTTCCATGGCATCCTGTTGGTTATTTGGCACTGTCTGTTTTACAGCATGGTATTTTTTTCTTAAATTCGGTCATTTCAGTGAAAAATAATCCACTAGAATGACCCAGTCCCCCAGATTCTCTATACCTTGCACGGCGTGCAAGATCAGCGCAGGAGTTCTAGCAGTTAATACGTCTGCCGTGCGATTCAGGAACAGCCTGCAGGGGCGTGCACGGGCGCTCCTGCATTAATCCTGCATGGACTAAGCCCCTGTATGCAAATCACCCTATTTGCAGGAGAAATTTATGCAAATGAGGTGATTTTACAATCCAACTTGCAACCGGCCGTGCAGGACTAGTGCAATCTGCAGAAATGTACTCATTTAGTAACTGAGTACATTTCTGCAAATTCCAAAACGGAGCTGTGACAGCTCCAAATAAAGGCTGCATATCATGTAGTAAACATGCTAATGGCCAAGTATAAGGCCACTGGCATTGCAAACAGTGAAAAAATACAAAAATAAACATTTTTTAGCCGATCTCGACTGTTTAAGTGTAAGGTAGAGGCACGCAAACGGGATCAGGAGGAAAATAATAAACTAAACCTAAATTAAGCATTCTAACTAAACTCAGTATTCTGCCATGCAAGTCAATGGCAGGCAGAAGACAACATGGCCAGTGAGTAGTGGTTGCTAAGGGGGGATGCTCAATGTGAGACATGTAACTATGCTTTATCAGGCAATCCTATGCAAATGAGGGGAATGATAGTGAATCCCAGTTTTCCCCAGCATGTGAGTCAGGTCCCAACAGTGTAAGAGTAGGAATAGCTTGGTGTAAGCCTAGGAGTTAGTTGACAACATGGGGGGGGGTGTCAGGCATACTGTAAGTGGATTGGAGCCCCTGTGGTTTGGGTTTGCTCTTAGCTTAGCACAGCTAAGCTAGGGGGTTTGTCTAATCCTGCCTAGCACTTTTTACATTGCCTAAGCGAATGTGCGCATCATGCACCGGGTTTTAAAGGAAGAAAAAGAAAGTTAAACCAAGAAATAGCAGCACTGTGCACATTTGAGCACTTTGTTTGTACGGCGTGCCCTCGGGCTTAAACAGGAAAGCAATGGGAAGGGAAAACAACAGTAGGAAGGTAATCAAGGAGAACTAGCAGAGCTGGCAGATGAAATGTATCAGAATCAGCCAATTACACAGCAGACCAGCCCAGCCCAGAACACAACTATGAACTTTGCAAACACCTTCCCCTCTGTTTTTTCCCACACTCTACACCACTAGTGTATACAAGCGGGGAACTTTTAACAAACAAACCTATAAAATGAGAAGGGCTGCAGCAGGCAACATAAAACAACATGTGCAAGAGGCTGAGGGTGGTGAGGATGTGAATGCTGCTAATCAACCCACAGTGAGGAGAAGGAGAAGAGTGTACAGACACAGGATAACCTACCAGGGGCTACATGAGCTGGAGATAGTGGAGTGCTATAGGGTGGACAGAGACCTCCTACAGCAAATTGTTGGGCTGTGCTGGCCACACCTGACACACCAAACGGACCGAGGGGAACCCAGCTCAGTGGATACCAAGGTATGTGTAGGCCTAGGAATAATTGCCACAGGTACCTCCCAAAGCTCAACTGGGAATATCATTGGGATCTCACAGGCATCAGCATCCAGAGTATTCCACCAGTTCCTGGATGCCATGTCAGCACATGCCGGTGAGCACGTATATTTCCTCAATGCCCGTAAGGTGTTGGCCGTCAATATGCGTCTTTTCCACCAAATAGCAGAATACACTGAGGTAGTGGGTACTATAGACTGCACGCACATATGCATCAAAGCACCACCTGGTGATCAGGGTAGGGCCTACATCAACTGCAGGGGCATCCCTTCCATCAACTGCCAGGTCGTCTGTGATGCCCAGGGCATTATAATGAATGTCTGTGCTGGCTGCCCTGGAAGCTATCATGATTCCCACATATGGCATCTGACGCAGCTGTACCAGAGATTTGCCAATGGGGACATCCCCTTCGGTCACCTAGTGGGGGATGCTGGTTACACACTGGAGCCGTGGCTGATGACACCCATCAAAAATGTTCACACATCTGAACAAGAATGCTATCATGAGGCACACACACAGACCAGACCTATAATAAAGTGTGTGTTTGGGATGCTCAGGTCATGGTTCCGGTGTCTGGACACATCCGGTGGAGCCTTGCAGTACTCACCAGCTACATGTACCCAAATTGTTATGGTATGTGCCATGCTACACAATATGATCCTGTGGAAAAAGCTGCAGCAGGAACAACATGGGGCAAGGCGAAACAGCACCCCACCAATGCCAAGGCCTGCACAGGCACAGAGTGACTTGGAGGAGGAATAACCTGAGTCTGCCCCAGTAGGCAGATGGAGGTGTTCCCAGTATGCCGAGCCTGCGGCAAAGAGACAACACATAGCACATACACTGACACAGTATGGACCTGGGGAATGACACCTCTCTCTGACTCACACATACAGTAAAAGGGATGCCAAACATGACACTAGCTGTGGTCAACCATGTATAGGGAGTGTACTATGTGCATCTGACATAGGCAACCCTCCAGCACCATCCACAATTCTGGCACACCCTCAAGGTAAGTCAATCAACCTACCAATTGCCAAATGGAGTAGAATTTGTTGTTACCTGTATCTATGGTATATATGTGAGCATGCAAGAGAATTGGGTGGCTGAATGTTATGGCAGCAGAGAGTAGACCCCCATTGTGGCACCATGACATCTGTAACACATACTGGAGTCACCATAGTAGCCAATACTACACAGGGTGAGAAAACCCACTGCAGGAAATGTGCTGGGTGACGTGTGTCCATATGACTCACACATGCCAATCAAGGCAGTTCACATACCCAACAACAGTCTCAGCCAGCAGGACAGGTATAGACAAACCCAAACAGAGCCTGTGCTATGGCCCCTGAATGAATGCTATGGTTACCCCCCCCCAGTCCTACACAGAGATACTACAGCAGGTCAGACAGTAGGATGTTCATTCTGAAGGGTAGGAAGTCAGACACTAATATGTAATGCAACCAAAGCTACAGTCTGTAGCACACTGGTATGCCATTAGTCAGCATGATAGGTAAGAATACAGAATGAAATGGATTACCTGACATACCAGTACAGTCATAGCAAATGTGCACATGTGTCAGGTGTGTCCCCCCCATCCTATGTAGTAATGTAATAACAGTCAGGTGTGCCCCCCAATCCTGTATAGAAATGTCGAAATAGACAGATGTGCCCCCCCATCCTACATAGTAATATAATAACAATCAAGTATGCTCCCCCAATCCTGTGTAGAAATGTAGAAATAGACAGGTGTGCCCCCACATCCTACGTAGTACTGTAATAACTGTCAGGCATGCCCCCCATCCTGTGTAGAAATGTAGAAATAGACAGGTGTGCCCCCCATCCTACGTAGTAATGTAATAACAGTCAGGTATGCCCCCAATCCTGTGTAGAAATGTAGAAATAGACAGGTGTGCCCCCCCATCATATGTAGTGATGTAATAACAGTCAGGTGTGTCCCCACAATTCTGTGCAGCAATGTAGAAATAGTCAGGTGAGCCACCCCCCCATCCTATGCAGAAATGTAGTAACAGTTAATGCCAAATGCTCGATGGATACCCTGCAGAAAAAGCATGCTACTTGTTGGTGTACAACACAAAGATCAGCACTGCAGTGCAAACTACCTGGACTTGATCCATACATTAAATACAGATGGGCATACTGGGCATGCTTACACACTCAGAGAAATGAAGGCAATTTCAGTCAACAACATACTGAAAGGTCATACAGGGCATGCTCACACACTTAAACACATGAAGGCCATGTCAGCAAACACCAGTAGACCAGACATATCTGGCAGTCACAGTTGTTAGTGCAGACATTCGTATGTGTGCCCCACTCATGCCTTGCACACACAGTGGATAGGAATACAGACATATATGTAAGGGCAACACACTATAATAAGCCAAAGGCAGATGTACATAGATATGTGGAAGAGAGTGACTGTGACAAGGAGCCATCCAGGCCTGTCCCACCCAGCAAACAGCTAACGGGCCCAACCACATGAGTTTCAGATGTCACTCACTGCGGATACTAGCCACCAGTATCTGTCAGCATTACAGACTATGAGGTGCATGTGCTAGCTGTGCAACATGACTGTACAAGGAAGTAGACATCTAGCAGCTGTATGCACATACCTGTGAAATATGACCCTATGTGTGCACAAATGTGGAGTGTCAACCTCTAGATGAATGGGTTATGGCTGATGCACACACACTGCCCTTCCCATAGCCCTACTATGACAAGCTTGCTGAAGTCATCCACTGTGAAATATACCTTTGGGAGAGTTACAGCTCAGTACTCTCCCTGGTGCGTACCATAACTGCGTACTGCTGTAGTGTAATAAACTAGTTAGGTAGGAGTTCAAATCCCAGACATGGCAGCTGTGTGTGTATTTGTGTGTGTCTCTGTGTAGAGAGCAATGCTTTTTAGGGTAGTCACACTCCCTACAATTGAAATGCTCTACTTTTATAAGGCTGCTGATGTCATCCACCTAGAAATACATCTCTGGGAAGGCTGTATCCCAGTAATCTCCATAGTGTGTACCATAACTGTGTACTGCTGTAGTGTGATAAAATAATTAGGTAAAAGTTCTAATCCCAGCCTTGGCAACTGTGTGTGGCTGTCTGTGCAGTGAGCAATGCTTTTTAGGGTAGTCACACTCCATACAATTTTTATGCTCTACTTTGGCAAGGTTGCTGATGTCATCCAACTAGAAATACACCTCTGGGAAGGTTGTAGCCTAGTAATCTCCGTAGCACGTCCTATACGTGTGTACTACTGTAATATGATAAATTAGTTAGGTAAGAGTTCTCATCCCAAACATGGCAAGTGCGTGTCTGTCTGACTGTGTAGAGAGCAATTCTTTTTAGGGTAGTCACACTACATACAATTCAAATGCTATACTTTAGTAAGGCTGCTGATGTCATCCACCTAGAAATACACCTCTGAGAAGAATGTAGCCTAGTAATCTCCATAGTGCATGCCATAATAGTGTACTGCCGTGTTATAATATAGAACTCTGGTAGGGTTCTTTTCCCACACATGGCAGTTCTGGATGTTGGGTGTGTTTCAATGCCTGTGTAGGGAGCAATGCATTTTTGGCTAGTCACACTCAGTACATGTCAAATGCCCTACTTTGGCAATCCTGCTGATGTCATTCACTGTGAAGTACATCTTTGGGGAAGGAACTCTCCAGTAATCCCTGTGGTGCATCTTATAACAACTTTATGCTGTAGTGTGCTATAGACCTCTGTTAGGGGTTCTATATCCACACATGTTGGTTGCAGACATTTTGTGTATGTCAATGTCGGTTTAGGGAGCCATGCATTTTAGCCTAGCCACACTCACTACAATTCGAATGGCAACCCTGCTGATGTCATTCACTTTGAAATATACCTTTGGAGGAGGAGTTCTTTAGTAATCCCCATGGTGCATGCTATAACAGCTTTATGCTGTAGTGTGATATAGACCTCTGTTAGGGATTCTATACTCACACATGTCAGTTGTGGATGTTTTGTTTGTGTTTCAATGTCTGTGTAGGGAGCAGTGCATTTTAGCCTAGCCACACTCACTACAATTTGAATGGCCTACTTTGGCAATCCTGCTGATGTCATTCACTGTGAAATACACCTTTGGGGAAGGAGTTCTCCAGTAAACCCCATGGTGCATCCTATAACAACATTATGCTGTAGTGCGGTATAGACCTCTGTTAGAGGTTCTATACCCACACATGTTGGTTATGGATGCTTTGTGTGTGTCAATCTCTGTGTGGGGAGCAGTGCATTTTAGCTTAGCCACATTCACTACAATTTGAATGCCCTACTTTGGCAATCCTGCTGATGTCATTCACTGTGAAATACACCTTTGGGGAAGGAGTTCTCCAGTAATCCCCATGGTGCATCCTATAAAAGCTTCATGCTGTAGTGTGATATAGACCTCTGTTAGGGGTTCTATACCCCAACATGCCAGTTGTAGATGTTGTGTGTGTGTGTTTCAATGTCTGTGTAGGGAGCAGTGCATTTTAGCCTAGCCACACTCAATACAATTTGAATGCCCTACTTTGGCAATCCTGCTGATGTCATCCAATGTGAATTACACCTTAGGTGAAGGAGTACTCCAGTAATCTTCATGGTGCATACTATAACTGTGCACTGCTGTAGTGTAATAAAATAAGTAGTAGTTCTAATTCAAGACATGACGTGTGTGTGTTTGTAACTCGTATCCTGTTTGGAGATGGTTGTGAGTGTGTAACAACTGGGACCAATGTGGAGTGGGTTTTGCCAATTTTTTATATGGTGGCCCTAGTATATATCACAATGTCCACCATACAGGGATAACAGATGTGAAATAGCTGAGATGCTGGGGTGTAGATCCATGCCCATACATGTAACATTAAGGCCAGGCAAACAAAGTTAGTAACCCTAGTATTAGCCAGAGAACACTCTCAACCCATGCCTCACGCACACACACACACACACACACACACACACACACACACACACACACACACACACACACACACACACACACACTTGTCTAGGCAACAGCTGCTATGTTGTTAGTACACTGCATATTGCCCACTGATAGTAACTATGGAGTGATTGCAGTGGACCACAGAGGGCATGGCACCCTGCCAACCTGTCCAATAGGCATGTATATGGGGACAGTGCACCTTCCTCATGTTCCCCACTAGACACTTGCAATACCTGTGGTGCCATCAAATGTGACCCAAAAAGGACATACCATGCCTGAAAATTTGCCATGTATAAACAGATGCCACTGACACCAGGGAATGCCATTAGCATGCTATCAATGTAAGTGCAGGGTAAACCTGCTGTCCATTACCAGTTCCCTCCACATGAGGCCAGGACTGGCACATCTGATGATAATCTGTGTACACAACAAAGTCCTGGCAGCCCAGGTACAGTTCCACATATCACTGTACATGTATGTGGGAGGTGTGCACATCACAGACACTGTCCATGTCATGGGCTAAGGAACACATACATGGCAAGCAATGCACAGCTTTGCCCACACGCAATAGTCACCCAGGTGACTGGATGGTGAATACAATACTCACCTGTATGGCAAATCCAGAATCTACACCCCTGAGCCACAATGTAGACTATTGTCATGTGGTCTGATTCAAAGGTGTACCCATCACCTAGCCTTGTGAGAATGTGGTTGTGCTGACGCTGGCATCTGTTCATGTGGATAGGCACGTGTACTACACCTACCATATAGTTACCATATCCCTGTTACAGATGTCACTCACCATCACATATACGTTCTGAGGTCTCCACAACATGTAATCTATGTGGGGCTTCCAATAACTGCATAGAAATGTAATAGCATTACGTAGTCAGCAGGGGGTTGATACCCTGTGCTGGGAGGTGTGTGACACAAACATGCTTAATTTGTACTCTCCCACCCCTCCCTGACTTGTCTTTGCCTCTGTCTGCCTCTCTCACTCCTTCTCTGGTGGATATGGAGACTTACACCTGCTTTGCTTAGGCAGCAGCATGTGTATTTTAAGTGATGCTCATGATCAGCTGATGGCCTCTGCATGAATTGAAGCCCTCCCCTAGCTGGTTGCATGTGGAACAGCTGTATTTACATTCCCATAGCGAATTGCATGGAAACACACTCCAATATCTAGGAACATCATGTTGGTGTGTGGCGTTTTCATTCACTGTGAGCAGGAACTATATCTATTGTTTGGCAAACAGCATTTACAGATGGATTTGGGATTTACCTCTAAAAACATACACCGTAGAAGCAGGGCAACACACAGGAGGGGGATGTGCCTGACCTGACTACAGACTTTAAGTTCTGCTATACTGCATTTGGAGTAATGTTGGTTTAAGAGTGTGTGTGTGGATATGGTTTTCCTACATGTTTTAATACCTGCCATGTCAGTTCTATGTTTATGAGGAATCCCCATCTGTAGAGTCATCTGCAGACTGGGCAGTGTGTGCTGCCTTTGGTTTAATGTGTTACCCACAGAGCATCTATCTGTGAACTGCGGAAGGTAGTGTGAGGACTGCAGTTTGTAGATGGTGAAAGCCATGACAGTTACTGACTTCATATCCCTCATAGGATATATGTTGCAACAAACCCTGTTAACAACAGCAAATGTATGAGGTTATCACAGCAACATGTCAATATTGGCCCTGTGTATGTGCTTCCAGCCACAACTCTGTTAACCTTTGTACATATGTCATGCATTAAGAGGTGCATATGTGCTGTGCACCATAACTAGTGTCTTCATATCTGATAACAAGTCAGTTAGATATCAGACTGCTACACATGTTATGTACAGTAGTGGTTATATTTAATGGCATAACATGGACTTTTTGTGGTTGTTTGTATAGTGATGAGGTCTGTGTACTTATGGTGAATGTTGACAGTATGTGTATTGTTAATATATACTTTGGCCTGTGTACAGACTGTGGTAGATGTCATTGTTCTAGGTCCCATCCTATCTGATGTTACATGCTGCTCCACTGTATGTTACCATATTGGCTTACATGTTTGTAGGGCCATACACACACATGTTCCATACCACAGACAGGCATCAGACCACACTGTGTAGTGGCCCAGTATATGTAGGGTTAGTCTGTGAGTGGTACATATGAGGATGGTGTTGAACAAATAGTCCATATACTGTAATATTATGCTAGCTTATTATATGTGGCTGTGGCTATGTTCACAATGGTTGTGGTTATGCACTTTCACACAGGTGTACCTTACCCTGTGCTGTGACATGCCTGTAGAGCCTGCTATATATGCAGGTACATGTGCATTCCCCCATAGGACATGTAGCCCAGTGTTGAGCCAGTCTGCCTGTAGCCTGCACAGTGCATTGTTACATGCCTAGCAGCTTAGTGTACTTACCCAGTGAGATGTCATGTCCAGATACTTGCCAGATGTACTGCTGCCGGGCCTCCCTTAACTTTCATGTATGTCAGACAGAGCAGTGGGATGCTGTACAGATGTATGTCAATACCTAATGGTTAGTATGTGGCCATGCCACCCCTGTACCAGTGGTTATGTGTCATGACAGACAGTGGTGTGTGATTGCCTAACCTATGGTGGCAAATGTATACCAGTCATTATGTGTTATACCCATCTACATGGCTGTTAACATCCATATTGTCAGGCTTGGTCCACATGTTTTGCACTAAAGCGTTCTGTGTATACCTCTGGACTGTACAGAGTGTGTCTGAATGTCCACTTATATTGGCCAATATCTCTGCTGCAGTCCATAAGGGCATTACATGCTAGCACCGGTACTGTACTATGATGTCCTTGGGATGTCTGTCAGTAGCCAATGGCACACATGTGAAAGGCAGATGTGACCTCCCACACACACCATGTCTGTGAAGACAATCCCTATTACAGTAGCAATAGTCTACTAATATACTTGCTATACATACCTGACATCCCCTTGCACTACGAAGTTGGGTCTATAGGGGCTGAGGTAGGGCTACATTTCATGTTCAGGACATATGGTGAAAATATATGTACATATAATTATCCAGATATCTATATATAATTACACATATACATATCGACATTTATAGATGGGTATGCATACGTACATAGATATACATATACACACCCAGATATATACATATGCAGAGCAATATATGTCTACACATATGCAAATAGTGATAAATATGTACATATACGTATGGATATCTACAGATATATTGACAGTAGTAGGTATATCGAAATAGATATGTATGTACATATAGTTATAGATATCTACATATATACCAACAATTAGGCATATCTGTATACATAGGATGTGCATACATATATAGCTATATATATATATATATATATATATATATATATATATATATATATATATATATGTATATATAGATAGATATATATATATAAGTATATATATATATATATATATATATATATATATATACAACATATACCTATACACACACACACACACACACACACACACCTATATATATATATATATATATATATATATATATATATACATATGTACATACAAAGAGATGTACACATGACCATATATATATATTACACTATACAGATGTGCATACAGACATATGTATGAGTATACATGTGTATGTACATGTAGACATATATAGACCTACAATATGTATACAACCATATTCCTGTCATGAGTAAACGTCACAATTGTGTATACCCTCCCACATGTATCTCACTGTATGTATCTACTATGTGCACATTATGATAAAACAACATATGTGATGCAACAGTCATATTAATAACAAGGGCTATGCAAGGTAGGAACTACAGGCAAATGTTCAATACTACTTAATATGTGTATTGACAGTTATATTGGTAAAACAACAGTAGTCTTCACAGCGATCATGGTGCAGTGGTTAAGTGCTGTGACTTCAGTGTAAAGGGTCTTGGGTTCAAGACCTGCAAGGGCTGTTCATTTTGTTGCTGGGCAGGACAAGTGCTGTTGGATACATGGTGATTAAGGCATGTTGATACTTGCTAAGCATAGCTTAACTCTGGTAACCAGGACATACACCCAGTCTGATAACCTGTAATAAGTGTATGTAATGCCATGTACAATACATGCACCTATGTGCTGTCATTACAGTAGCAAGGGGTGTGAGTGTCATGTGTGGGACACAGACATATATGAGGCCTGTACAGCATTGTTATCCATGTGAATGTGTTACATACAGGTGTAGTAGCCCAGGGCAGTTGCTGGAACACTGGCATGTAGTGTATCATGGCATTACTACCATTGAGAGTGGTAACCCAGGCAATAGCAGAGTGCTTAATGTAGTACTGAAAACAGGCACACCTGCAAGCATGACTGGACACAGAGGCCTCCCTGTTGTATCGATGGTGTGTGAGCTGTGTCACAGTATATACCCCTTACTGGTCTGTCAATGCACTCATGTTACTGCATAGCTACCTGCCAAGCTGATGACTGTCAGTCCCTGTACAGATGTGCAGATGGCAGGTATCCAGCTGGGATATGTACAGGCAACCTATAACTGACTGACGCCCTACTACGTGTGTGGCATGTGCATGAGATGCATATCCCTGTAGTACCAATGTTGGAGTATACTATGGGTTGTATTGCAGTCATGGCCAATGTGTGATGGTTGGTATGGCATAGTATCATCAATGGTTTCAGGGAGTACAATATGCAGTGGAGGATGTGGGTGCTGTGTACACTGTTATTACACCAAGACACACGAAGGATATGACCCATGTACCATGTTGTTGTTACCACTGTCACCATCAATTATACAGGTAACTGTTACCACAATCTAAGCCAGTTATGCATGTGATGTGTGCAGCCTACCTGTAACACATTGGAGACGTGGTCAAGTTAGTTAGCAATGATAGGCCCTAGTATCTCAAATGTGTGTCTAGCTGTTATGTGTCTGTAAATGTGTATATGATGGTATGTCACACTACTTATCATCCAAATACACCCATTACATCCCCCATTAGCATACTGTACACATCGGGGAATATTCTGCATGTACCAAGTAACCTGGGACACACCTCACGCTAAACGCTGTGCAGTGTATGTGCAAGGTAAGCCACACACATCAGTATCACAACATAGCTAGGTAGGGGTCTAGTCCCAGTGTTGGCAAGTAACAGTGTGTGTGTGTATGTTGATGGGTGTACATCAGGTTGCAAGGTATACATGCCTCAGTGGGCCACTTGTTCATGTGGCACAGACAATAACCAGTTTAGTAACCTGTGAAATGTGTTTGACTGTACCCCAGATATGTCACAGCCATGGTGACAGCACAGTGACATACCTCATTGTGCAATATGACTGCAGACCATCCTTGTGCTGACACATGTACACCTACAACACACATGGATAGCATTATAGGGACTGCAATCAACCAGTGTTACTAACAGCTATAATGCATCATTGCTGGATGGCTACACTACCTGTCAAATATGCCTCAAACTCTACTCCCTACAACATGTGGGATCACCATGTGCATCAGAACTATATCAGCCTGTCCCTGCATTGATGGAATGGATGACAGGGATGGGCACAGGTATCATCATATGCACAGGGCATCCAAGTGCTGACACATGAACATTTACAACACAATTGGATAATATTATAGAGACCACAACCAACCAGTGTTACTAACAGCTATAAGGCATCACTGCTGGACAGCTACACTACCTGCCAATTATGCCTCACACTCTACTGCCTACAGCATGTTACACTGCAGTACTGTGGTACACTGTTGTACAGTCACCATGTGCATCAGAACCATATCAGCCTTTCTCTGCATTGATGGTATGGATGACAGGGATGGAGCACAGGTATCATCGTATGCGCAGGTTGTGATGTTGGTTTTCCAGAGGCCGAGGGTGGGCCTTACATTTGACACCATGTGTGTGGGTGAGGGGTGTACTCTGGGGAGCTGGCCAAGATGATGTGGTGTGTGTAGGTATGGGGTTGACCTAGGTGTGCTTGCATAGTGTGTGGGTATGCATGCACACAGTTCTGCCATGTGGCTGCTCTACACAGGTGTTTATAGGCAGCTACAGACCATACCTGGCAGGGTATGCAGTTCACTGCCTCTGGACATGGAAACATGGACTGTGCCTACCAGGGTTCTGCGGGCATGTCTAGGTACAGGCCTCAATGTGCTACTCTCACCTGCTGATGACATTTGTCCGCTGGACAGGACCATGTGCACGTGGCCTGCTATGGTGTGGTGTGGACAGCACACCCCCCACACTGCCAGGTCTACTACTGCCACTACAGGAGCCACTTGATGTCCTGGCATGTCCATGTTGACCACGAAACAAAGGACCATCCAGAGTAAAGGTGTAGCTGTAAAACAACTAAAATTCCAACAAAAAAGCAGCTAACACCAACATAATACAGAAAACAACTATAATAGCAGCAAAGCTTTCAGATATCAAGTATCCTTCTTCAGTGCTTAAAATTCACTACAAAAAGCACAGTTTAAATACATTAATCAATTAGTTAATTAAGTCACACAGCCAATCAAATAATTATATCAATCAACTCTTAAAAATCTTTAAAAATACATACAATATATATTGAATAATATCTATAAAATTCATAGAAAATTTCATATTGAGCAACTTTATACTAAAGTAGAAACAGCCTATTTACCTACTACATCAAACAGCCTTTTGTTTTAATTTTAAAACAGGTTTTATAGAAACCATTTGATTTAAACCTGGCAAGTGCTCAGTCTGTAAGTGTAATATCCATTGAAGTTCCATGTTTTCTAACTGTGTGTTGACATCCCCCCTTCTAAGTGATTTAGTCATAATTTCTACGACCCTAAATCTAAAACTATAAGATGGATTTTCTTGAACATGTTTTGCTAGGGAATTAGTTAATATTTCCCCTCTTATTTCCGAGTTATGCTCAATAATTCTGTCTTTGAGACGTCTAATGAACTTGCCTACATAAAAACATTTACATTTCATGCAAGTAGCTAAATATATGATGTTGCTAGTGGCACAAGTTGCTGAGCACCTGAAAGTAAAAGGCTTATTATTGTGAGGATTAGTAAAGGTGTTGTTGGTCTCTATAAATGTGCAACTACAGCAATTATGGCAAGGAAACGTGCCATATTTAACAATCTTAATTTTTGGTTGTACCTGCTTTAGATCTTTATAACATAACCTGTCATTTAGGTTACTACAGTTTCTATAAATAAAAAATGGTTTGTGAGTAATTATGTCCTTCAGACCAGAAAAGCTTCCAAGGATGCCCCAATTATCACTTATAAACCAAACACATAAACACACAAAACACACAAAAACATACTCGGAGGCTCTAAATAAAAATCTGCCTAAGCAGCAGAGACCTCCAAAGCAGACACCCAAGCAACCGCTACCCCAAAACAAAACACGTGCAACACATAACTCACAAAGCCAGTGTGCCGAACAGTCACAGCCCTTAAGGCTAAACAACACACCTGATACACTTGTAATAGGTGACTCTATCGTCAGGCACACTGACGTCCAGCTCACCAGGCTGAACAAGGAGAGGGTCACGGTGAGCTGCCTGTCGGGCGCTAGGATCCGCCACATAACACAAGCACTCAGGTCACTCCAAGGCAAGTACAAATATGACTCAGTCATTGTCCATGCTGGTGGTGAATGACCTGAGACGTACCTTCCTGGACTACATGAAAAGAGACATAGAGGAGCTCTCTGAGCATGTAGCCCAGGCCGGTATGACCCTGACCTTGAGTAGCATCTTACCCTCACCAAGAATGATGCCACAATATGAAGACAAGATGATCAATTTCAACAATTGGCTTAAGTGTTGGTGTCATTCAAAGGGGATCCAATGCCTGTCAGCCTGGGATGACATGCTCAACAAGCCACGATGCTTCACTAGGTACGGCTTGCACCTGTCACCCCTGGGCTTTCGGATATTGGCAAAGGCTCTTGCTACACCCATAGTGCCTTTTTTAGGCAAGGCTCAAAAGACAAACCCACCTCCATAGGTATCACAAGGGATAAGAAACTAAGAGTAATGCTACTCAACGCCAGAAGTTTAAACCTCAAGATGCACGCACTCGAAACTCTCCTTAGCATGGAGAACATCGATATCTGTGCAGTAACAGAAACCTGGTTCAAGGCTCCAGAGCACCCCAGCACTACCAGGTTATACCTCATACCATGCTTTCGCCCAAAACTTGGACCGAACCACAAAAGGAGGGGAGTATCAATATTCGTCAAAGATACCCACACCTCCAGGTTGGTGGCACAGCACGAAGCATCAGAGACTATCCATGTGCAACTAACTGTGGGTAAAACTGCCTTCCAGTTTATAGCCTGCTACAGACCACCCTCCCAAACACAGGAACCCCACTTGGCCTTCCTGAGAATACTGGAAAATATGAAGGTCTCTCCAAACACCATTATATTGGGCGACTTCAACTACCCAAACATAGACTGGGAGCATTACTCTAGCTCCAACACCCTAGCCCAAAGTTTCCTAGAATTTATAAACTCAAATGCTATGGAACAACTTGTTACCACTCCCACAAGAGGGGAAAACATACTGGACCTGATCATCACCAACATGGGGACACTATGCTCCAGTCCAGAAGTGTATCCCTCACTGGTAAGATCAGACCATAAACTAATCACACTGGATATTCACATCCCGACCCCACCCCCTGCCCAGAAAACCACAGTGAAAAACTTCTCTAAAGCAAATTTCACACCTCAAAACCGAGGCGAAATCCTTCAAAGCCCCCGGGCCTGTGGAAAATACGGCCCAGACCGCAGAATCCTTTATAAACGCATTCTATGAACACCTTCAGGAATGCATGGATCATGCAATGCCAAATAAAACCAAGACCCAATCCTCCAAAGGCAGACGCCCTGTCTGGTGGACCCCAGCCATAAACAAACTATACAATAGAAGGACCAAGCTACTACATGATAGAGCAAAATCCCAAAAGGGAAGGCATCTCTGATCAGTATTAGCAAAAACTACGGCACTCATAAAATCGTCTAAGGCCAGCTTCGAGAGAAAAATTGCACAGGACACTAAGGATAATCACAAGGCTTTCTTTAGTTATGTTAGGAACCTGGGTGGGAATTCCCAGATATGCTCAGAATTAGTCCAAAATGACAAAAAATACACCGAGCCCACACACATTGCCAACATCCTAGCTGACAGGTTCAGTGCAAACTTCTCCCTCTCCCCACCAAAAGGGCAAATATCTATCCCAACAGAGTGCTGCCCCTGACATCTCAGATGCTCAGGTAAGAGCCGCCTCTCCAAAGCAAAAACACAGCATCAATGGGACCAGATGGTGTCCCGGCTGTCCTACATGAACTCCAAGAAGAGCTAAACCCAAACATAAAACTACTGTTCAGTCTTAGCCTTACTACAGGATATGTACCCAAAGAGTGGCGTACAGCAACAGTTGTCCCTCTCCACAAAGGTGGTGCCTCAACGGATCCTGGAAACTATCGCCCCATAAGCCTGACTAGCTTGGTCTGCAAAGCTATGGAAAGGATCATCATGGACCTCATAAATAAAGATATTGGGGACCTACAGACACTGGATCCTACCCAGTTTGGCTTTGTTAAGGGCAGATCCTGCCTCTTAAACCTGGTCGATTTCTTTGAAACAGTCACCAAGGCCATTGACGAGGGGAAGGTGGTCCACACAGCCTACCTGGACCTCGCAAAAGCCTTCGATACAATACCCACTCGGGCATTATAGATAAGCTCACCAGCTTAAATATAAACCCCTATGTCACTAGATGGGTTGCAAACTGGCTCAAGGACAGAACCCACATGGTTAGAATTGCTGGGGCCATGTCAGACTCCAAACCAGTTACAAGTGGTGTCCCACAAGGCTCAGTCCTGGGACCTCTCTTGTTCAGTATATATTTCTCGGTGGTACAGGCCAACACAGAAGGACTGTGGCTGACCAAGTTCGCAGATGACTGCAAACTTGGTGCCATAATCAACTCTCCAGCTGACACAAGCATCCTCCAAAAGGGCCTCATAGAAACAGACAATTGGTGCCAGAGCCATAGCCTCAAGCTAAACGCCAAAAAGTGTATAGTCATCCCCTTTGGCAAAAACAAAGTGCCCACAAATTACCACATAGGTGGTAATCCATTAAGTACAGAAGAAGTCATTAGGGACCTGGGGACTCAAGTTGATAGCAATCTCTCATTTGACAACCACGTGGCCAAAGTGGTTAGAAAAACATTTTATATAGCCCACCTAATCATGAAGGGATTCACATCTAGATCAGGGGAGGTCATCGTACCTCTTTACTCATCCCTCATCAGGCCCATAATTGAGTACAATGCCCCTTTTGGGATTTACCTTACCAGACACCTGCAGCAAGTGGAAAGACCCCAAAAGTACCTCACCAAGAGGATCAAAGGGCTCAAACAGATGTCATATGCTGACCGGTTAAAGAAACTCCAGCTCTACTCAGTGGCATACCGCCTGCTCAGAGGCGATCTGTGCCTGACGTATAAAGCCATGTCCAGCCCAGAATTAATGGACATGCTGCACCTCAGAAAATCCAAATCCCATCAGCTACACGAGAGACTTGAACCTCAGCACTGAAATAAATAGGACATGCTGGAGGGACAGATTCATAACCCAGAGGCTCCCTTCACTCTGGAATAAAATCCCAGTCCAGGTTAGGCAGAGTCCCACATTGACTCTCTTCAAGAGGAATCTTGATGAGTGGATGGGAGATCATAGGTTTACCCCGGCTATCACTTCTGTGTCACTGTTAGACAGAGGCACAGTATACTAACCTCAAAAAACGCATAGCAAAATTAATTTAAAATGGGTGGCGAAAGCCAAACACACTCTGGCTAGGCTTATAAATGCCCTAGGGCAGATAGCCTAGTATGAACCTATGAACCTATGAACCTATAATATTTCTAATCCCATCGCTGCATCTACTATACCTCATAATGTAATGAGTACTTGTAGGTTGTTTATTGCCATTATTATCATTTTGATTATTAGCACCTTCACTAAAGAAAGGGGTGCACACATTATGCCTATTCAGCATTTCATTTTCATACCCTCTTGCCCTAAAGGAAGTTAAAGCTTCATCCATTTGCCTAACACAATTAGCATAATCAGTATTTCGTCTACTCATACGCATAGTTTGACTCTTAACCACTCCTTTGTAAATATGGGGGGGTGCATACTGGTCCTATGTAAATACTTGCTTTTATTCACATTCTTTTTATAAACAGAAGTTTGCATGCACAAGCCATCATGCCATATGCCAATATCTAAAAATTGTAGGGTACAATCCAATTACTGCATAGAAAAATGCAAAAATTCAGTAGTGGAGTGATGATATTACACAAATGCAATAAGGTCAGTTTCACTTCCCTCCCATGTGAAAAAAAATATCATCCACAAATCTTTTTAGAAACATCACATGTCCTGTTTGAAAACTAGAGTCCGAATTTATATATTGATCTTCCCATTCACTTAGAACTACTGTAGCATAGCTGTTTGCAACGGGGGTGCCTATTGCAACCCCCGTTGTCTGATGATAATACTTTTTATCATACATAAATATGTTATTTTCCAAGACAGTTTCTAATAGTTGACATAAGGATTCAACTTGCCTGCCTGTACCATATTTGTGTTTATTTAAGAGCTCTCTAATGGCAGTAATGCCATATTCATTTGGAATCATAGTAAAAAGTGATTTATGTCCATGGTTACCATAAAACAATACAATTAGTAGTTCTCTAATTATACCGTGTGCAAAATTGTTTCAAAGAATCTGCGGTGTCTTTAATATAACTTTTCACATGTCTAAGATATTTACTCAATGTACCTTGTAAATATACAGAAATAGCCTCAGTAGCCCATACACGGCCTGATACTACAGGCCTCATTGGAGGCTTGTGGATGGATTTATGGATTTTGGGCATCCCATAAAGTATTGGTATTGTGGGATTCGAGACAGTTAAGTACATGAATAATTCAAGAAAAATGTCATTCATAACCTGCAATTCATATAACAATGTATTAATTTTGTTAATGAACTCATCAACCTGAAAGCAGTTTATCTATTTAACTATCTCCATCATACTGGCATGATAATCTAATCTGTTCATAATCACAATAGCTCCCCCTTGTCAGCTTCCTTAATCACTATATCATTTCTTTTTTCCAATTCACATAAGGCTTGCTGTTCTTCCTTCGTCAAATTAAGCATTCATTTAAATGTTTCTATCTGATAATATTTCCTAATTTGTTCTTCACATGTATTATACAATGCTTCAATAATAGGATGACTCGCTGGAATAAAAGTACTACTACATTTATAACAAGTAGTTGCAGAGTTCTGATAGTTACCATAAAGTAATTTTAAATCAAGATTACGCACAAATAATTTAAGGTCTATTATAGCATCTGCCAAACCATCTATATTGGCAGGAATACATTTTAAACCTTTTTCTAGCAAGGAAATATGACAGGAATTTATTACAAAGTCAGAAAGATTAATGACACAAGAACTGTTCATACTTAAGTCCCAGTTTGTTTCCTGCTCCTTGTTCTCGGTCCACTCTGAATCCTATTCCTTCCTTGTTGGCAGCCTCGTGAAACCAACCACTTGCTGGTATTCACCTCTTCTGGCAGTTTTTACCAAACCACTTGTTTCACTTTCAGAAAAACCGTCGTTGATATAGTCTCTTCATTTCTATCATTAGCATTCATCTGTTGGCTTTGTGGTGCCATCATTACAGCACCGGAACTATGGGGAGAAGCATGCGTGTTACATAGACTGGAATTAGTGGATTCAGTTATCCCACCCTCTATTGATGCACCCAATGCATTATTATTAAATGGAAAGTCATTGTTGACAGCAGAAGTAGCCAATGTAGATCTAAAATCATCCAATGCTGCAACTGAGTTAGCATCCACAACAGTTTGAGGATGTCTCTGTATATTGGAAAAACCAGCATTTATGTTCTTTTCATCCCTAGGCCATGAAAAAATGTGGCCATTATTGAAATCATTAATGTCTCAATTAATTTTTTTTTATTTTAAGCCCCTCCAGCCAATTATCATAGGCTAAGAGCTTGTCCAGCATTTTACTATAGTCAGAAACTTAATTATTGAAGAATGGTTTACTGGAAATATCAGCCTCAATTTTTTAAATTTCTTCTTGTAGATCGGGTTCAATAGAGGCAAAGTGGTCATTCATAAGTTGCATATATTTTAGGCTAGTTTGAATATTCAATTCCTGCCATTTCTTCAATAGGGAGGGGTAAGTATTGCCATATGAGAGAGATGCAACCATATAGCCAAACTGGAGGCTACGCTCTCTCAACTCAGTACTGGCGTAACCAGTCAGGAGGAGAAGGAAACCACACTCACTACAATTCCAGTCTCACATAGACCTACCACAACAGCAAACCAAACACATAAACACACAAAAACATACTCGGAGGCTCTAAATAAAAATCTGCCTAAGCAGCAGAGACTTCCAAAGCAGACACCCAAGCAACCGCTACCCCAAAACAAAACACGTGCAACACATAGCTCACAAAGCCAGTGTGCCGAACAGTCACAGCCCTTAAGGCTAAGCAACACACCTAATACACTTGTAATAGGTGACTCTATCGTCAGGCACACTGACGTCCCACTCACCAGGCTGAACAAGGAGAAGGTCATGGTGAGCTGCCTGTGGCTAGGATCCGCCACATAACACAAGCACTCAGGTCACTCCAAGGCAAGTACAAATATGAATCAGTCATTGTCCATGCTGGTGTGAATGACCTGAGACGTACCTCCCTGGACTACATGAAAAGAGACATAGAGGAGCTCTCTGAGCATGTAGCCCAGGCTGGTATGACCCTGACCTTGAGTAGCATCTTACCCTCACCAAGAATGATGCCACAATATGAAGACAAGATGATCAATTTCAACAATTGGCTTAAGTATCGGTGTCATTCAAAGGGGATCCAATGCCTGTCTGCCTGGGATGACATGCTCAACAAGCCACGATGCTTCACTAGGGATGGATTGCACCTGTCACCCCTGGGCTTTCGGATATTGGCAAAGGCTCTTGCTACCCCCATAGTGCCTTTTTTAGGAAAGGCTCAAAAGACAAACCCACCTCCATAGGTATCACAAGGGATAAGAAATTAAGAGTAATGCTACTCAATGCCAGAAGTCTAAACCTCAAGATGCACACACTCAAAACTCTCCTTAGCATGGAGAACATCGATATCTGTGCAGTAACAGAAACCTGGTTCAAGGCTCCCGAGAGCACCCCAGCACTACCAGGTTATACCTCATACCATGTTTTTCGGCCCCAAAACTTGGACTGAACCACAAAAGGAGGGGGAGTATCAATATTCGTAAAAGATACCCACACCTCCAGGTTGGTGGCACAGCACAAAGCATCAGAGACTATCCATGTGCAACTAACAGTGGGTAAAACTGCCTTCCAGTTTATAGCCTGCTACAGACCACCCTCCCAGACCAGGAACCCCACTCGGCCTTGCTGAGAACACTGGAAATATGAAGGTCTCTCCAAACACTATTATATTGGGTGACTTCAACTACCCTAACATAGACTGGGAGCATTACTATAGCTCCAACACCCTAGCCCAAAGGTTCCTAGAATTTATAAACTCAAATGCTATGGAACAACTTGTTGCCACTCCCACAAGAGAGGAAAACATACTGGACCTGATCATCACCAACATGGGGACTCTATGCTCCAGACCAGAAGTGTATCCCTCACTGGTAAGATCAGACCATAATCTAATCTCACTAGATATTCACATCCCGACCCCAGACCCTGCCCAGAAAACCACAGTGAAAAACTTCTCTAAAGCAAATTTCACACTCCTCAAAACCGAGGTGGAATCCTTCAAAGCCCCCAGGCCTGTGGAAAATATGGCCCAGACTGCAGAATCCTTTATAAACGCATTCTATGAACACCTTCAGGAATGCATGGATCATGCAATCCCAAATAAAACCAAGACCCAATCCTCCAAAGTTAGGCGTGCTGTCTGGTGGACCCCAGCCATAAACAAACTATACAATAGAAGGAGGAAGCTACTACATGATAGAGCAATATCCCAAAAAGGGAAGGCATCTATGATCAGTATTAGCAAAAAAAACTACGGGCACTCATAAAATCATCTAAGGCCAACTTCGAGAGAAAAATTGCACAGGACACTAAGGATAATCACAAGGCTTTCTTTAGTTATGTTAGGAACCTGGGTGGGAATTCCCAGATATGCTCAAAATGAGTCCAAAATGACAAAAAATACACCGAACCCACAGACATTGCCAATATCCTAGCTGACAGGTTCAGTGCAAACTTCTCCCCCCTTCCCCACCAAAAGGGCTAATATCTATCCCAGCAGACTGCTGCCCCCCTGACATCTCAGATGCTCAGGTAAGAGACGCCCTCTCCAAAGCAAAAAACACAGCATCAATGGGACCAGACGGTGTCCCGGGCTGCGTCCTACATGAACTCCAAGAAGAACTAAACCCAAACATAAAACTACTGTTCAATCTCAGCCTTACTACAGGATATGTACCCTAAGAGTGGCGTACAGCAACAGTGGTCCCTCTCCACAAAGGTGGTGCCTCAATGGACCCTGGAAACTATCGCCCATAAGCTTGACTAGCTTGGTCTGCAAAGCTACGGAAAGGATCATCATGGACCTCATAAATAAAGATATTGGGGACCTACAGACACTGGATCCTACCCAGTTTGGCTTTGTTAAGGGCAGATCCTACCTCTTAAACCCAGTCAATTTCTTTGAAACAGTCACCAAGGCCATTGACAAGGGGAAGGTGGTCCACACAGCCTACCTGGACCTTGCAAAAGCCTTCGATACAATAGCCCACTCGGGCATTATAGATAAGCTCACCAGATTAAATATAAATCCCTATGTCACTAGATGGGTTGCAAACTGGCTCAAGGACAGAACCCACATGGTTAGAATTGCTGGAGCCATGTCAGACTCCAAACCAGTTACAAGTGGGGTCCCACAAGGCTCAGTCCTGGGACCTCTCTTGTTCGGTATATATTTCTTGGAGGTACAGGCTAATACGGAAAGACTGTGGCTGACCAAGTTCGCAGATGACTGCAAATTGGGCACCATAATAGACTCTCCAGCCGACACAAGCATCCTACAAAATGGCCTCATAGAAACAGACAACTGGTGCCAGAGCCATGGCCTCAAGCTAAATGCCAAAAAATGTACAGTCATCCTCTTTGGCAAAAACAAAGTGCCCACAAATTACCACATAGGTGGTAATCCACTACGTACGGAAGAAGTAATTAGGGACCTGGGGACCCAAGTTGATAGCAATCTCTCATTTGACAACCACGTGGCCAAAGTGGTTAGAAAAACATTATATATAGCCCACCTAATCATGAAGGGATTCACATCTAGATCAGGGGAGGTCATCGTGCCTCTTTACTCATCCCTCATCAGGCCCATAATTGAGTACAATGCCCCTTTTGGGATGTACCTTACCAGACACCTGCAGCTATTGGAAAGACTCCAAAAGTACCTCACCAAGAGGATCAAAGGGCTCAAACAGATGCCATATGCTGCCCGGTTAAAGAAACTCCAGCTCTACTCAGTGGCATACCACCTGCTCAGAGGCGATCTGTGCCTGACATATAAAGCCATGTCCAACCCGGAATTAATGGACATGCTCCACCTCAGAAAATCCAAATCCCATCGAGCTACACACTCGAGAGACTTGACCCTCAGCACTGAAATAAATAGGACATGCTGGAGGGACAGATTCATAACTCAGAGGCTCCCTTCACTCTGGAATAAAATCCCAGTCCAGGTTAGGCAGAGTCTCTCATTGACTCTCTTCAAGAGGAATCTTGATGAGTGGATGGGAGATAGTAGGTTTACCTGGGTATCACTTCTGTGTCACTGTTAGACAGAGGCACAGTATACTAACCTCGAATAAGGGCATAGCAAAATTCATTTAAAATGGGTGGCGAAAGCCAAACACATTCTGGCTAGGCTTATAAATGCCCTAGGGCAGATAGCCTAGCATGAACCTATGAACCTAAGAACCTATGAAGGCATTTTAACCACCCAGAGGCCCCTAGGAACAACACCAAGTTCAACATATGCAAGTAAACTGTACCTTTGCCACTGTAGGGATTTGAATCATTGTACTTTCCACTCCAGTTGTGAAAGCAATGACTGAAAGTTAGTGCCATGTTCATTCAAGATACTTGGGGGAATAGCTGGAGTATCATGTAGTCCATTTAGCAGAGGATTCTGCCTATTCAATATAAGTTGAGATACTGTCCACGTTGACTATGAGCTGTTGGCATTGCTGGCCCATGTCCACGCAGACAACGCCGCACTCCCACCATGCGTTCAGGCATGGACAGACCATGGATGATGAGGGCCATCATCTCACCAGACCATCTATCCATGAACTCAGTTAATAAATGGATGGCACCAGCCAGTTCATGGGCATTGTCATTTGAAGATGCAAGAGCAGCCCTCTGCAGCCTCAGGCCCTACCTGTGGTAAAGTTCTATATGTGCCTGTACTGCCATGACAACCTAAAACATGCTTCTGCTGGTAGTAGCTATGTCACCTCTGCCAGGAGCATGATGTCCAGCGGCCCTACCACAAGTACCCTGGGACATCTGCCTATGTGGTGGCCTGCCGGACATCTGGCTATGCCTGCTATGACCGGACACAGTAGGCATGGTTACCACACTTTCCTGTGCACTGCCACTGAACGCCAGCTGTTCCTTCCCTATGGCCACTGGTGATGGGGTGCGTATAGGTATTGAAACTGTCTGCGGGGGTGGGGTAGCTAAAAGGGGGATGTCAAATGTTGGCGCATTGTCAGCCCCTGACAACCCCACCTGTGCCTCAACATTATTATCATCATCATCATTGGTGTCTGTATGGAGACCTACATCAGATTGCATGCAGGAGGGACCCTCACCCACCTCGCCACCTGTGGAGGAAAACAATAAATGCACTTTAAAACCTGTACAGAATTGCCTAACAGTATACACAGACACACACACACACACACACACACACACACACACACACACACACACACACACACACACACACACACACACACACCTCCATAATACCTACCTGTCCATGGCTTTACAGACAGTCACAAGTATATGTCCATGTGTAAGCCCATCCTGCTTCACACTTGTTAACAAACACTCATTGATACCACTCATTAACATCACAGTCCTCTAAATGCCCACATAAGTGGCCACAACACAAGGCCTGTTGCTACTTTACCTACCTGACCTGGATGTAGTGCATTTACATGGCCTTACTGCTGTTATTTGGTATGCACCCTCTGTATGCCCAGAAATTATGTGCATGGCCCCTATATGTGTGGGATAATATGTTATATCCATAATACCTTCCACTTGTGTGTCATGTGTATGTAATTCTCAGTGCATGCCAGGTATGCTGCTCCATCAGCCCATCATGTGACAACTGTAATATGTGGATACACTCCATGGTGTTGACTAGTACTTCCCAAATGCATCTATAGAGCTGCATATGTGGGTTGTTGGTGACCTTTCTGCTGACTGCGATATTAAGTATGTACCTAGATTCTACCTTCCCTCTGGATGCCTGTTCCATGCTACAGACCATATTATACTCTTTGCTGTCCTGTGATTATACACATGACAATTATTCCTGGTGTGTAATGTGGCAGCCCATGTCCATGTACTGCATGGTCTCAAATGGAGGTACAGCCATATGAACACCCCACAATCACACATGTGCATACATGGCCACACACACAAACACACACATGCACACATGCATTCTACATGCATTTATCTCCCTCCACTTCACCAGAGTGACCTTGCAGGCAAACTAACTAACCACCAGGATGCACACACACACACACACACACACACACACACACACACACACACACACACACACACACACACACACACACACACACACACACACACACACACACACACACACACACACACACACACACACACACACACACACAGGTGAGGTTTCACAATGATAGTACACACAGTCATCCTATTTCCCATCTGCCAACATGCAGAACATATGGTACAAAAAAACATGCAGTTCAGCTATAGTCAATCCATGCTAGCAACAGTATACATGTGTGTGATGCATGTGCTGTGTCACTAGGTGATGCCCCTTCCCCTGGATACCACTGCACCCATGTACACAGTATTGCTGTGCACCTGTTCTGCACCCTGCCATGTACTGTGCACCACAACTCACAGGTGTGAAACCCATTGTGGAATGTGTAGTATTGTGTCAGTTATGTCAGCTTTACTTCTCACAGCCCCTATGTTTTTCAGCAACACATACCTGGGATGATATGTGGACAGTTGTCATTTGATATATAGCTGTCAACATCAAAAGACCATGTATGACCACTACAATACTCTCACATTGACAACTATCACAGCATACCATGGCTATAGAGGGTGTACACACCTTTATTGATTTTACACACACATCCTTGATTTGCCATAGGACCACATATCTTAGCAGTACATGAGCCCAGAATGTGACATATGTCCTGTACTTTCACATGCAGTGCCTAGAGATTGTGTTAGGTGTGAGCTCCTGACTGCAATGCATACACACCATTAGGGCATATGTGTGCACACCCTTATCATGACGGTTTATCACACCTTATGTTGTGTGTCCTACAGCAGTCACTGCTCCTGGCAGGGGTATTCCAGCGTGGGCTATCTGCATTTGCCAGTGTATGTTCAGTCTGCCCTACACATGTCCCCCTATTCTGCATGATTGCAAGGTCTACTCATGTGCACATCCCATGTGTTCACACACCGCCGTCACTATTGCTGTGTGGGTAGGGTATGGCTGCCTCAGGTCCTGATCCTGACTATGTGCAGATAGAGCCATTCTTACCATCCTAAGGATCCATGCTGCAGTGCAGTGGTGTGTCATGCTGAGCCCTCCTCCTTCAGCTTTTATGGAGATGCATGACAAGTAAGCCCTACACATGTGTGTCGCTTTGCAGTGTCCCATACACTGAACACCACATGTTGCAGCCTAGACCCAGCTGATAATGTGGACTACTGTAATGCCTTATGCCATAGTGTATCTCTGCAGCAGTTACCATTGTCCTACAGGTATATACACTGGTGTTGCACTGTATGTGGGTGTTGTTTAGAACATGCCACTACTGTAGGCCATGTCTACCAACAGTATGTTACTCCCTGTGGACACATTCCACAATGACAGGATGTTAGTTATCATGCAGGTGTCTGAAATACTCTTTCAATACCCCATCATGGTCACCCCTGTAAGACTGTGCATTTCACAGCAACAACACATGCACATGTACAGCATGCATTCAGGATAGGTGTGTTAGATGTGTGCATGGAATATCCCATCACCATTACATGCCCGATGTGTTGGCAAGCATCTACATAAAACATACCAGCTGCAGGCTGCTGCCTTTTTGTTATCCTGGAGGGACCTACATAAGAGGGTGAGAGATGCAATGTCAGTGGCCAAACCTGTGGGACTTCCTCAGGCTGGGCACAGTACTACCATAGATCAATGGTACATTCCCATGATACTACCAAATCTGGACATCTGTTTATCACTACAATGCAGCAACACAATATATCTATAACATGTTAGATATGCATGATCTACCTGTACCAATGCAGATGTTTACACAACAGTGGTCTACTGATGAGCCCTGTGTCTTTACCTGCACGCTCCTTGGCCAGTGTGTGGGTGACACCCACCTCCACGAAGGGGTCCAGTGGTTGGTGGACCAGACCGGCAGGTGCCACGAGGCTGGCCAGGAGCTCCTCCACACATGTCAGGGGGGTGGATGGCATGCCCCCCCGTGGTGAGGTGATCCCCCTGGACTGCAGCAGGACACTGACACTCATTGTGAAGCAGGTCAGTACAATGATGCCGGACCTGTTCATAACTGTGGTTGTGCAGTCTGACATCATTGCCCCTGTGGACTAGGTCATTCCTCAGGGCAGTCCACTCCTGCTGCTCATGTGCGTGTCTGACAAGCAGCAGTGGATAGTGCTAGATCATGTGTACTATCAACAAGTCATTCTTAGCATTGGAATAGGTGGGCAACCATGCATGTGCCATCTTGGCTGAAAGACATAAAGATGGAAACAAGTCTGAGCAATTCATATGGCAAGGTTACCACAGTTCGTAATACACATCTCTGTCAACCCCCCCACCACCACCACCATATCAGCTTCAACAGACTGTACACATAACTCATTAGGTATGGCTACAGCTTAACTACCGTTTGGACAGATATTGTATTGTACCACTCCTTCTGCTATGTGATTGTATACATGTCCCCTGTGTGGACGCTGTCATTGCTGGCCTGTTACAGACTATTCACCTGCATGCCATTGTCAGGGCCACTATGGATACATATATGCCAGTGGTATGGCTGCTCTGAGATTGCTGAATATCTGACAGTCTGTGTTATTGGGGATATCTATGCATGCTGTTGGACATATACTGGGAATGTGTAGACTATTACTACCAACAAATGTTCTATAACAGTGACACACTAACATCTACATGTTCTACTGGCCAGTAGCTCCACCTCTCCACAAACATCTGCTCATGATACCTGGCCACATTGCTTGTGTGTCCCAACCTGGGGCCTCCTCATGTACTGTTGCAGCAATACCATCAGGTGGAACCACCCAGGGGATATTGCCCCCCCTCAGGGCACACACAGACATGTTCCTGTCCCATGAATGCAGGTCTAGGGTCTGTTCCATACCGGGCTCGACAGACACATGAGGGATGTGCTACATCAGTCTGAGGCACCTAGTACACATTCACAGAGCCAACATGCTCCTCCTGCTCAGCATCCAGACCAGGCACTTTCAGGATGCGGACTGCTGTTGTGAGTAGCAGTGGGTGGGATAGCTATGCCCATATTGGGGACCATGGGTTGTCCACATCACAGACCACACACACCATCCATGGTGTTTACCCATGACATGTGTCATATACCACCCCTGTAGACTATCTTCTATATCTACCAATCCAGACCACCTCCACATGTGTACCTGCCATACTTCCACATATTCCCATTCCATACTTCACAGATGAGGGCAATGTGGTGCCAGCAAGGGACTAACATGTGACATACCCATCCATGGTGCACACACTGCCAGCTGTAGATATCTGTGTGTATTGCTATGTGTGCTGCTGCCTTGCACATAGCACACATCACTGTGGTAGTGATATAGAGACATGTCTTTACATACATATATGTTTGTGTGTGTGTTTGTATATATGTAGACATGTGCATATAGGTATATATCTATATATGTGTAGATATATGTGATGTATATATGTGCACATATATATGTCTACACATGGGTATATGCATATTTCTGGTCATACATGCTGATACACATATATATCTTTATATATTATATATGTGACATATGTACAAATATGCATACCTATTTGTGGGGTATATTCAGACATCAGCTCCACAATCTCACAACACCTTTCTGCACAGCTGCACTGCTCTGCCTTGCTACAACACACACAGGTGCCACATATCAACATTGCCTGACATAAGGGGGGTATATGTGTGACACAATTGCATGTAACCCTATTACACACCTATGGCCTGCTACATTACAGATTCACCTGAGTATCCTGCCAGTGGTGGGCCATGGCTCCCACATGTCCATCATAATGGCATTACTTCCATCACCAGCTATTGGCCACTTAATAGACATACTTCCCATTACACAACACACACCATGATGGCTTATATCTTATCTGTCAGTGCTGACCTGTACAATTAACAGCTATGGCCCACTAACCACAGGGACAGGCACTATTGTCCATAGCAGTTGTTCAGTTGAACATCATCACAACAACATTTGATGGCACATACAACTCATTCCACATCATCTATCCCATTATGATGGACCAGGTACTACATTCTATTACATGTATATATACTTCACATACCTGTTGTGGGAATGATGTCTTGTTGAAAATTTATCTCTCTCTCTCTCTCATTGATGGCTTATGCTCCAGTCAGTGTCCTCCACTTGCTAACCGCATGCAGCTTGCTGTGTAGTACTTCCAATTACCACTGTCATGACAACCACCTACTATAAATCCCTACATCATGTGTGCATGGTTCCTTTACCTTTCCTGTGTGATGGACATCCTTCCTGTGTGTGGGCATCAGTGTTACAGACAGCAGGTAGCAGTACCTCTTACAGGAAAACTGGCACACTCAGGCCAGCTACATATTTGTAGAAGGTTCTAGAACTACAGACAGAGTGTGAGTAGAGTTGTGTTATGCTTTGTCTAGTACTGGTGTTACAGTGTGTGTGTGTGTGTGTGTACATACTAGTTTACCTTGGAATGCAGTCTGTCTGCATAACTCTCAACTGTGGGCCTATCCTCTTGGTGGCCAGAGGTGTGCCTATCATGTTTTGTCTGCCCACCACACTGGTCCTGTGTCAGATATTTCACTGGCAGTGTGCGTGTTGAGTACTATCAGTACATGGCTACATCCATTCATGTTTCTAACCTCAATTCCCTGACTACAAGTATGTTTCAGACTATCCCATAGCACCAGCAACTTGCTTAGTGTATGGCAACAGTTTTCCACATATGGGCCTGTGTTCCAGCCTCTGTCCCCCACCTACATACCAAGCTTTGCAAATATGACATGCTGTCAGGGGTTGTATTGTAGTGGGCTGTGAGTATGTCACACTGCAATTGCTGCCATCAGTCCACTGCTGCTGTATCCCCCACACACATAGTGTGGGGCTGGGGCCATATATGTGTGGGCTTCACCTACACAATACATGTGTGCCGTAATGCACTCCAGAGGCCAGTGTATGTAACAGTGGTATATGGCCCTGTATTGTTGAGTCTAGGGAGGATGCACCATAAATGACCTAGGCTGTTACAAAATGTGGGGGTATCAGAGGTGAGTTGCCTTAAGGTATCTGGATGTACAGAACCATATACTTCACCTATATTTACATTACTTGCATAAATTAGGTTAATGCAGGCATACTGCCTCCTGCCATACAGATTGTTCTGTTTGTCTGTGTGCTTGTGATAGTGTCAATTATGCCTTGTTATGTAACAGTTACATCCCATTTGGTCAACTGATGTCTTTATCACCTAGAGATTTTGTACAGAGTGTACATAGAGGCTGCTGGACCATACAACTGCATTACTTATTGTTGATTGTTTGGTATCCTGTAGCCCAGTCTGTCTTTACTATTGCAGAATCTGAAGGGCTTGGTCTGGACAGCAACCGCTGTGAACCTTTCCAGACTACTGTATTAGTATAACTGTTTCACAGTTGCATTACTCTCTTTGTATGGATGTCAGTGTCTGAACAGCTATATGACATGGCATATAGAACTGTAATAGTACACAAATAAAGGTTTTACATTTCTGCAAACATGTGTGGTGTTTTTTCCTATGACCTTTCTGTGAGTATATGTTGCAGGCAATGATTGTCATTTGTATGAGTGTATATTATATATATATATATATATATATATATATATATATATATATATATATATATATATATATATATATATATAAGTATATCTGTATCTGCATATATGTGTATATGTATCCTGGGGATGTTGATAGCTTCCACATGTTATATTTCATATGGGAGCCAGACTGTACTGCATATGTTACCAGTACCAGCCTGACATCATACCAGTGGGATGCAGTACTGTTAACATTTTGTGCCCATGTCAAGTCAGGTCCTGGTTATGGGATCTGTAACACTTGGTAGTGGATTGCAGGGCGGACATGTTTGGTTGTGGGGGGTATGCCTGTTAGTACAAGACATATATTGTTTGGGGCCTCAACCCCATTAACAGTGCATGTGGACATATAAGTATATGTTTTAGTTAATCTACCATTGCTATCTACAGATGTATGGCCATATATACCTATATCAATATATAGCTGCTTACATATATAAAACTATGTCCGTATATACCTACATATATATATATATATATATATATATATATATATATATATATATATATATATATATATATATATATATATATATATATATATATATATATATATATGTATATATATACGTACATATATGTAACCTGCTGTGTATATGTAGACAGGTCTATGTTAAAACATCGAAAGTGCAGTTCATTGAACTGCACTTTCACGAACCCACTTTAGCGAAAGTGCATAACATCAAACATGCACTTTCGCAAAAGTAAACACAAAAAATTAAAAAATACACACAAAAAAATGTAAACACTACTATGCAGGGGGGCATGGGGCTGCACCCCCCCAAACCCCCCTACTTTAATATTCTAACATCCGAAATTGTACTAAAGTGGGGAAAAGGGAATATTCCCTTATCCCCACTGTACCGCGCTCTCCACAAAAGATTTGTTAGTTTTACATCAACAAAATATGTTGATGTACAATTAACAAAACATGCAAACTGCATGTATTTTCATTTTTTACTTTGTTTAAGCGAAAGTGCATATTCGATGTTATGCACTTTCCTTAAAGTCAGTTCGTCAAAGTGCATTTCGATTAACTGTACATTCGATGTTCTGACAAGGACACATGTAGACATGTAGGTGTAGACATATATATGTGTCGATGTAGGCATTTGCATGTATATATGTTCATATATATTTATATATATGTATATATTTCTAAATATATATATATATATATATATATATATATATATATATATATATATATATATATATATATATATATATATATATATATATATATATATATAGCTATGTTATATCTGTTTCAATATTAATATATTTACACACACGATACATCTAAATGTTGGAATACATTCTCTGTACTGTTGCATGACTGGGCTGGATGATATGTTTCTGAAAACATCAAATTTATGTGTATTTGGCATGGCTTAGTGGTAAATCAATTTGTCTATGGTGTGTAGGGTCCTGGGTTCAAGACTTGCAGAGGCTGTATATTTTGTTGCTGGGCAGAACATGGGACATTGGATGCAGAGTGATTAAGGCACTTTAAAGCAGTTGTAAGTGGGTTTGCGTGGAGGTAAGCACTTCTAACTTCCGGTTACAGTTTCTTATACTCAGCTAGCTGCTAAATTGCTTAACCTGTGTAGGCATTGCTTAACCCACGTAAACAGGCTTAAACCCACTTACTGCTGCTTAAAAGTGCTTACTGCCACTTACCCCCATGCTGATTTCTTTAAAAGAAAAGGAAAAGGTGTTGATAGGAAAGTGGTGAACTGGTTTTACCTGTAGTATACACTTCTTACCTGGCATACCTGTGGAGGGAATGTTTGTTAACACTAATTAACTGTTTCTACACATACTCCTGGATTCTGGGTTGTTGTTTTGCACATAGTTATCCAACTCTTTCTGCACATACTCTGTTCATGTGTTGATCACATGCTGGTGTGCCGGGACATATCTAAAATATTGCCCTCTTCCACCTTTATTGACCTGACACACACATTTACATGCTTTCCTACACAGTTATATTATGTAGCACAGTGTGGATGACAGTGACCAGTGATACTTTATTAGAAGAGAAACTGCAGCACTTACAATTCCCTACAATACCAGAGTGAACAGTACCAGTACAGGTTATAATGGTCTGTATTTCTCAGCACCATGTTTGTATCCAAAGTACCTGTGGGAGCAATGTTTGTTAGCACTACCTGACTGTTGCCACACAAAGTTCCAGATTACACATTAGTATTATGCACATACATCTCACTCTGTTACTGTACACACTCTGGTCACAGCTTGACAACATGGGAGTGTAGCTAGGACATATTTGAAATATTACTATCCTAACAGCTTCGGGGGTTGCTACAGTGACAGGTGTGTTCTCATGATGTTTGTCAATCACTTGTATTCCCTGTTTGCTGGCTACACATCTGGGATCATCCCACAGACTTACCAGAGGACAGGGGGACAGGCATCAGATATGGGCACATATACTGGACATTCTAGCCTTATCTATACAGTTGTGGGGTATGAATCTGTATGCAGTCTAATTTCACTCCCAGGATTCAGACCATGGCTGTGTCTGCTACAACTTAAACACTGTCCATCACAGTTGTGTCTGCTATATAGATATTGCTGTATATCTCCAATCTGCTTTCTGTCTTATTAATCCCCTGTGCTTATACATTCTGACCTTGCATTACAACACTCATATACAGATTTCCTAGGCTATTATATGTTGTAGGACAGTGTGGGTGACAGTGATGTGTAATACCTCATTATTCAGAGCAAATGCATATCATTCTTGTATTTCTGGCCACAGTGTTGGTATCTGACAGACTTGTGGGAGGAATGTTTATTAGCATTACCTGAATGTTCCCACACACAGTACCAGATCCCACATTACTATTATGCACATACATCTCATTCTATTACTGTACACACTCTGACCACAGCTTCATAAGTTGGGGTGTAAATGGGGAATACATGGCTTGTTAGTCTCATAAGGTACTGAGGAGTTGCTTATGTGCCAGCTTTGTTCTCATAACTGTGTGTCAGTCAGTTGTATTTCCTGTTAGCTGCCTATACATCTGGGATCATCCCACTGATTTCCCAGGGGGGCAGTTTGATAGCCATATATATGAGCCACATTAATAGACATTCTGGACATATCTGTACAGTTGTGAGGTATCATTCTGTATGCAGACTCTTACCACTGGCAGGATTCCAACCGTGGCTGTGTATGGTAAAAGAACAACAGTTCACATCTCAGTTGCATGTGCTATTCGTTGTTTGTTGTCTGCATTTCCCTGTTTACTGTCTATGTGTCTCTCAGCTGTACTAACTGGCCTCTGGGGATTACACCTGTCATATACAGGCATTGCTACACATTCAGTTTATGGTGCACGGTGTGGGTAACAGTGCTTAATACAACAGTAATATTACATGATTGCAAATCTACATTACCATATGATACCAGAATATACACATGCAGTCCAGCAGTTAGACCTGCTTTACCAGGATATTACACTTTTATTGGCATACAAACAATATGGGACTCTTCCTGCCATATTCTCTAGTGTATGCAGTACTTGCCTTGAACAATACAGGTTTTATACAGGCAATTAATTTACTACTACTTTTAGTTTTATTTCCTATGACAGTAAATGCATGAGTATTACTGACCTGCCTCACATCGCAATCTCGCCAAGTGACAGATGTAGGCCTCCTGGTTTGCGGCCTGCTCCATTGCAGCTCTGGGGGACATAAGAGTAATATTTAGCCATACCTATCCATGATATACCTGAGCTGGCAATTATTACACACATTCTGGTATGATACTTACACACGGCTGGAACATCCCCTGCCACTCTAGCCTCTTGAAGCCACTCTTCCAAGAGGTCCCCCTTACTCCCCTTCAGGCCTACATAGTTATGCCTGACCTGTTCACCAGTACGGGGTATGCCAGTGGCACTGGTGAGGTCATGGATGAGATGGTCCCAGGCCTCCGCCTTATATTGGCAACCCTGGTACTGGCCCTGCAGCAGTCTCTGGGCGTGGACTTTAACAAGGAGTCCTGCCATAACCTTGGACTCCTGGATGCACCAGCGCTGTGCCCAAAAGCGAACACCTTCTCCCCTTACTGCCATAGTGCCTGGAAGGGGAAGCTACAACCAGTTATGTGACGTATTCCTGCCTCTTGGGTTTAAGTAGGGCCAATTTCCCACACTTTTCCGTGATTGGCCAGTTTTGAAATGGCTAAGCTATGGGCAAACCTGCTTACCTAAGGTTGGCATTGTTTAAAGGGGTATACCACTGGGCACAATGAGTTAGCTGGACTCCATATTGCTTACACCTCCTATGCTGGCCTGTGCAATGCTTAGCATTGCTTACATTACACTTTGCATTATATTTCCTTTTTGGTATTGATTTCTTATTCATTACATCTTATATATCTGCCTGGTATCCATGATTAATGTGTACATACACTCTATGGGGTGCTTGTGTTTTTTTGGGGACTTCAGTACTCTATTACAATTATACCTCACTTCTGGGCTAACTGCTGTACTCCAGTTCACATATTTATGTTATGTAGTGGGTTATGGTACATATGCCTGTATACTGATTCCTTTCACAGGTTCAGTTTGGTTATACTATAGTGAGGACTTGTGTGCTACTACCTCATTCTTCTGTACTTCTGTGATGGTTTGGTGGATAACTACTGGGACTATGGTGTATAGGGTCCTGCGTTCGAGACCTGTATGGCTGTGTATTTTGTTGATGGGAAGAACAAGGGCCATTGGATACAGAGTGGGTAAGCACTTTTGAGCAGTTGTAAGTGGGTTTGCATGACAGTAAGTACTGCTAACCTGCCATTACATCTGCTTACACAGTGTTAGCTTTAGAATTGCTTAACCAGTGTGGGCATTGCTTACTGCCACGCAAACGGGCTTAAGCCCATTTACTAGTGCTTAAATATACTTACTACTGCTTATTTATGCTTACACCTGCTTACTAGTGCCTTATTCATTATGACATTGACACCTCACATGTGCATTTACTGCAGTACTCCACTTCATAAAAATATGTTATTTAGTGAGTTATGCAACATAAATATTACTCATAACATGCTTTGCCATGTAAAATGGAATGTGCTGTAGTGGGATTCAAACTGGGACTGCTTGCTTGTAAGGCAAATGCTCTGCCCACTACACTATTGCTATGCTGGTTCATTTGTGTATATCTTCCTTGTTATCCTCTTCAGCCATTTAAGCTGCATTAACCGTAGCTAAGCGATGGGCACACCCATGCACCTACGGTTAGCTTTAATCGGATTTAAAAAAGAAAATGAATGGGTTTCTTCATTTTATTTATATATGCTGTTGCTTTGTATACAAGGGGGACTGTTGGTGGGGATATGCGGTCACCTGTGAGTGGTCTCGCTCATTGCATACCCCTTCCTGCTGTTCTACATTGTGGGGGATGTGTTTATTCTAAGGGCTCTGCTCTCAGACACACCCCCTGCACTCGTACATGCTCCATGTAAGACTAGGAGCTCGGGCAGTGTGCCTCATTAATATACATGCCATGCTGCCATCCTGCCCCTAAATGTTCGTTTCCGTGCAGGACTAAGCTAGTCCTGCACAGAAAATTAGTAAATCTGGGGGTGTTATTAATCCTGTCATCACTGCTTGGTGCTCAACTGTGCTGTTCAATAGTGGCACAAGTTTCTGGATTTTAAGGTAAAGTTGTGGCTTTATTTTTACACAAAGTGGCAGCATATGCAGCACATGGGTACAATCACAGTATCTTAATTAGTGAATTAAAAGCTTTATCTATTATGAGAAATGATTCATGATTATTTGTTAGGGTTTTTTCTCTAATGGACAAAGTAATGAAAAACAAGTCTCTGAAAGCCACTATATCTGCTAACCTCCATGCCCCTATAAATACATGCCAACTGCAAGGTACATGACTGTGGGGAAAGAACACCACAATATGTTCACTAAAAGTCAATTTTAGTGATATATCTATTGCCCTGTTGTCAGCTGAACAAACAGCATTTAGTACAAACAAGTGTTCCCTTGAGTACTTTGTTGTCTAAAGGTACAAGCTCATTTACCTACATACTTGAAAGGTGTACATAAAACAACCATACCTTTATATGAAGTTAGTTGTTGCTATAGAAAGGGTACCTGTTCACTATCAGCAATCACATGGAGCCATATCGCTGATTCTTCCACTGTGGAGGGTTCAGTTGATATCTTCCTACAGAGAACAGCAGTCCATGACTTCTGAGTAACCTAACTGACTCAAATTTGATTTAAGGTAATCTTGATGGCAGTAGATCTGGGCTGCACTGTTGTAGTTATTAGGAAAAACCCATATAAGTGTCGATCGTTGAGTCTTCCTTTGCCTATGCCAACTTTGCCATATGACAAGGAAAGCCATTTATTTTATATCTAGTTTCATCTGCTTGTTAATTTCATCATTCATAGGTTCATAGGTTGGTACTGGGCTATCTGCCCGAAGGCATATATTAGCCCAGCCACGTTGTGCAGTATTCACCGCCCCTTTAGTAGTTCCCTAGACCCTTGTACTAGCAGCTAGTACCTTTGGCCCCTATCTAGTAGTGCTGTTGGTGTGATCCCTGGTGTGAACTTTCTGTTACCCATCCACTCATCAAGGTTCCTCTTGAAGAGTGATAGTGAGGGGCTCTGTCTTATGTAGATCGGGATCCTGTTCCATAGTAAGGGAAGTCTCTGCGAGGGGAATCTATCCCTCCAGCATGTTCTATTCATTGTTGTGTTGAGGTTTATATCCCTAGAGCATGTAGCTCGAGTAGATTTGGTTTTGCTAAGATGGAGCATGTTCAACAATTCTGGGTTGGGCATGGCTTTGTACGTTAGACAGAGATCGCCTCTGAGAAAGCGGTATGCAACAGAGAACAGTCTTAGCTTTTTCAAATGTGCTGCATAGGGCAACTGTTTGAGGCCAGTAATCCTCTTGGTTAGGTACCTCTGTGGTCTCTCCAGCTGCTGGAGATGTCTAGCCAGGTACATTCCAATTGGTGTATTGTACTCAATAGTGGGTCTGATGAGGGAAGAGTAGAGGGGCACCATTACATCCTTAGATCTTGATGCAAACCATTTCGTAATCAGATGGGTCACATAGAAGGATTTTCTAACCACTTTGGCAACATGGTTATCAAAGGAAAGCTGACTATCTACTTGGGTCGCTAGATCCCTTATTTCTTCTTCAGATTTCAGGGGATTACCTCCTATGTTGTAGTTTGCGGGTACTCTGTTTTTCCAAAGGGGATTACTACGCATTTTTTTGCATTTAGCTTGAGACCATGGCTTTGACACCATGCATCAGTCTCATTTAGGCCCTTCTGGAGGATCTCCATGTCAGCCGGAGACTCTATTATAGCACCCAGTTTGCAGTCGTCCGTAAACTTAGTCAGCCACAGCCCTTCCGTGCTTGCCTGTACTTCTGAGAAGTATATGCCAAACAGGAGGGGCCCCAGGACAGAGCCCTGAGGCACACCGCTCGTTACTGGTCTGGATTCGGACATAGAACCCGCTACTCTTACTTTATGCGATCTGTCTGAGAGCCAGTTTGCGATCCATCTTGTGACGTAAGGGTTTATGCCCAGGCTGGTGAGATTATCAATAACACCTGAATGGGGAATGGTGTCAAATGCTTTAGCAAGGTCAAGGTAAGCCGTTTGTACCTCCTTTTCCTTATCTATAGCCCGAGTAACTGTCTCAAAGAAATCCACCAGGTTCAGGAGGCATGATCTGCCCTTGACGAAGCTGAACTGTGTGGGGTCCAGCGACTGGAGGTTCCCAATCTCTCCATTTATGAGTTCCATAATGATTCGCTCCATAGCCTTACAGATCAGACTGGTCAGGCTTATTGGTCGGTAGCTCCCAGGGTCAGTTGTGGCCCCACCCTTGTGTAGTGGGACCACCATTGCCATGCGCCATTCTGTGGGTACATATCCTGTGGAGAGGCTGAGACTGAACAGGGTATTAAGATGCGGGGTTAATTCCTTTTGGAGCTCATGTATGACACAGCCTGGGACACCATCTGGTCCCATGGAGGCAGTGTTTTTTAGCTTTAGATAGAGCCTTGTTAACCACTGTATCAGTAATAATTGGACTTACACAATCCTCTGGAATGGTAATAGGCCCTGTAGGTGGTGGGGGGGAGGATTTGCACTGAACCTGTCAGCCAAGATGTTGGCAATGTCAGAAGGGTCAGTGTATTTTGTTCCATTTTGTACTAACTCAGAACAGACCTGAGCGTTGCCATTTAAGTTTTTGATGTAGCCATAGAAGGCCTTATGGTTATCCTTGGCATCCTTGACAACTTTCTTTTCAAAATTAGCTTTAGTTGACTTGATGAGGGCCCTCAATTTCTTAATAATGCTGATCAGGGATAATTTTTCTACTTGAGATTTGGCCTTTTTTTGTATAAGTCTCCTCCTTTTATTGTAAAGTTTGCTTATGGCCGGGGTCCACCAGACTGGTTTCTTCTTGCTTGAGGAAGGAGTCTTAGTTTTATTTGGGATAGCATGGTCCATGCAATCCTGAAGATGCATATAGAGTGCCTTGGTGTAGGATTCCGCATCCTGGATATCATTATCCTTCTGCAAGGGAATAGTGAATCTTTCCATTTCGGATGCAAGTAGCTTAAAGTTTGCTTTGGAAAGGTTTTTGACTATGGTTTCTTTGACTGGAGGAGGTGGAGGGGTGAGGATGTCCAGGGTTATCAGTTTGTGGTCGGATCTGACCAAGGAGGGAGTGAAAATGGGTGTGGTACAATGGGCACCCATATTTGTGATGATTAAATCCAATATGTTGTCCCCTCTAGTGGGGGAACATACTAGTTGTTCAAGGGCATTTGAATTTATAAATTCTATGAATCGCTGAGCATAGGAGTTGGAACATTGGTAGTTCACCCAGTCTATACCAGGGTAGTTGAAATCACCCAAGATTATGGTGTTGCGTAGGACCTTTATATTTTCCAATGTCTCAAGGAATGCAGAGTGAGCATCGTGGGACATGGTGGGTGATCTATAACCGGCTACGACTTGAAATTCCGCCTGAAAGCAAACTTATTTATTTATTTATTTAATTTTATGTGAGAGACTGATCCAAGGAAATGACCAGTTTATAGATACAGGACATCTTTTGTAAGAGACGCTCAAGGAACTTTAGATCTTCTAGCCAGAAGGTGCCATTGGTAAACCCCAAATGTGTCACTTAAATTTTTGATTGTCTTAGTATGGGTGACCAGAAAATGAGCTCCACTGAATTAAAACTCTGTATGTATTCGAGTTTCTAATATGCCTATGAAACATGTGTCATTTGGTGGCCTATAGAAAAAAAAACAGATCAGAGTAATTATCTATTACTGTGGACAAGTAATGTGGCTTATGGCAACAAGATGGCTTCAAGCCAGCATGAGGCTGACATCATGAACAATGGAAACATTGACAAAAACAATCCCAATAATATAAATGTAGTTAAGGTAGAGTGAATGGGTTTAGGGTATTAGGGAACAGTGATTAGCAGTTGCCAATGTGGGCCTTTATTACAGTAATTTAATTCAGAGATGAATAATGATACTGCAGTTGTGATCAGGTCTGAAGCACTTTGTGGGACGTGGGTCGTTGCAGCTAAACACCTTTTTTTGTTCTCAGCTTGGAGATTCCACTCTTTTGCTGGTCAGGTTAGAGTTGAAGAACACAAAGTTAGAGGAAGGCACAGAGCACTAATGAGCAAATTTTAACTCAGCCAAACAGGACAGCATAACTCTCAGTTGTACAGATCTTAACAAAATGCCCAGATATTTGCCTCATATTTTTGGTCTGTTTTCTACAAAATTGTGGTTTTCTGGCAAATCACTGGCAAATCATTAAAGTTTGAAGTCAGAAAATAATGGCAGCCATTTGAGTCTCAGAGTTCATACCCTTCAGAAAATTCTTGCTAATGCAAACCTATTATTCTACCTATTTTCTAAGTTTGTAAGGGCAATGTTTAAACATTGTGCCTATTTTGGGGCCTTTGTCCCCCAGTATTTATGACTTTGTTCAGATTTCTTGCTCTAAGAGGTTATGAGGTATGCAGGACAGTCAGAATCAAACAAAGATTTTATGGGAGAGAGGATGGCTGTTTTACAAAAGAAGCTAGTGAAGGACATGTAAAACTGCAGGCAACATTAAATAAAAAATTGGTCATACCCTTGTAAAGATGAAATTAGTTTTAGATTATTTTTCAGTTACAAAGAAGAGGGAAAATATTGTTTTGAACTATTGTAAATAGTTTTCCAAATTTGGTGGCAGTTATCAATACAATAAATCTACAGGGTCAGCTTTTTTAATATCCTTAACAGAGAGATTTCTTTGTATGCAGTTAGCAAATGAAATGAAGATGTGAGAGCTGTATAGCCAGAATAAAATGAATGCAGTAGTTAATTGCATAAATATGTTTTATTTGACCTTGAAGCATAGGTTCATAGGTTCATACTAGGCTATCTGCCCTAGGGCATTTATAAGCTTAGCCAGAGTATGTTTGGCTTTCGCCACCCATTTTAAATTAATTTTGCTATGCCCTTTTTTGAGGTTAGTATACTGTGCCTCTGTCTAACAGTGACACAGAAGTGATACCCAGGGTAAACCTACGATCTCCCATCCACTCATCAAGATTCCTCTTGAAGAGAGTCAATGAGGGACTCTGCCTAACCTGGACTGGGATTTTATTCCAGAGTGAAAGAAGCCTCTGGGTTATGAATCTGTCCCTCCAGCATGCCCTATTTATTTCAGTGCTGAGGTTCAAGTCTCTCAAGAGTGTAGCTCGATGGGATTTGGATTTTTTGAGGTGCAGCATGTCCCTTAATTCAGGGTTGGACATGGCTTTATACGTCAGACACAGGTCGCCTCTGAGTAGGCGGTATGCCACTGAGTAGAGCTGGAGTTTCTTTAACCGGGCAGCATATGGCATCTGTTTGAGCCCTTTGATCCTCTTGGTGAGGTACTTTTGGGGTCTTTCCAGTTGCTGCAGGTGTTTGGTAAGGTACATCCCAAAAGGGGCATTGTACTCGATTATGGGCCTGATGAGGGATGAGTAAAGAGGCACGATGACCTCCCCTAATCTAGATGTGAATCCCTTCATGATTAGGTGGGCTATATGAAATGTTTTTCTAACCACTTTGGCCATGTGGTTGTCAAATGAGAGATTACTATCAACTTGGGTCCCCAGGTCCCTAATTACTTCTTCTGTACTTAATGGATTACCACTTATGTGGTAATTTGTGGGCACTTTGTTTTTGCCAAAGGGGATGACTATACACTTTTTGGCGTTTAGCTTGAGGACATGGCTCTGGCACCAGTTGTCTGTTTCTATGAGGCCCTTTTGGAGGATGCTTGTGTCGGCTGGAGAGTCGATTATGGTGCCCAGTTTGCAGTCATCTGCGAACTTGGTCAGCCACAGTCCTTCTGTGTTGGCCTGTACCTCCGAGAAATATATACCGAACAAGAGAGGTCCCAGGACTGAGCCTTGTGGGACGCCACTTGTAACTGGTTTGGAGTCTGACATGGCTCCAGCAATTCTAACCATGTGGAAAAGCATGCAGGAAAATGCTGAATTTGCTAAATATGGTCCAAAAGGGAGTTATGGAGAATGTACTCGCAGAGGAGTACAGTTAAACTGGTAAGTAAAATTTAAAATCAGATGCTGCAAACTTGTAAATTATTGTGTGATGAAAGAATTTTTTTCCTGAACTTCTACTGAAGTTTTACACATCCGACTGATGGGACATGAAATGCAGGTTATCACAAGAGATAGTGTTGCAGTCTGTTATCTTAACTAGTGACTTAGCAATGTAGCAGTAATCAGGATTCTAGAAAACAAGGATGTAATCTTTTTGCCAAAAACACAAGCTCAAAAATCTACCAATTCTTATGTTCTGTACTTTGAATATATCGCCTTTGTACAAATTTGAGAAGAAATGAGAAATGTGCTTTTCCTTTTTCTCCAAGTATTGTTGATCTTGGCCATATTAAGTCAAAGAAGGTATTGGAATTTGAGGATGTGAAGGAACCATGGACTCCACATAAAATATTAATTTCAAACAAATGTACATTCATAATATTCAGATCTCAAGTATCAGCATTTAAATTATATTCTTTAGTATTTAAGATAAATAAATAAAATAGTTGTAATGCTACCACAAAAATCCGATTGATATACTGTTTCTGTTTTTATTTATGAAGATTTAAGCTTCTTGTGATTATTTCAAAGGTAAAAAAAAATCATTATCTCAGCAGCAAAATGTAGTATTTCAGAAATCAGTGCAAGAACTACATGGCTAAAGAGAAAAACTTAATCACCTTATTATATTTTCTCATATGCAGTCTGCTAGCTGCAACTACTTGAGGTGATAACAAATTGCAGTGATGATCTTTGTGATCCCCTCATAAAGAGGTCTTCTTAACACACTGTGCATTATATATATATATATATATATATATATATATATATATATACATATATATATACACATATATAAATAAATATATATATATATATATATATATATATATATATATATATATATATATATATATATATATATATATGCATGTGTTCAAGAGTGTGCGTGCATCTATCTACATATATATATATATATATATATATATATATATATATATATATATATATATATGTCCATATCTGTGTATGTTGAGCTGCCACACTCATCCTGAGACTAAAAATAAACACAAAGTATTTTCACCTCCATATACTGGTTTCCACACTCATTTTGGCACTCGTGGAAGTCATTCAATGCTGACATGGTGTTAGAAGCCAGATATTTTGACTGAAACTGCTAAACTGAACAACACTACCACGATAAAAGATCAGATGATGTTTTGGGAAGGCAGAGAAATGTCAAACAGCTGAGAAAGATACTAGCAGTGAGTTTCAAAACCATTTAGTATGATAATAACTCTAACATGTGCCAGACTGGCACAAATCAAATTAAGGCCAAGGAAGCTACAAAATTCTAAAACTCAGGTCACTAGAGCCCTTAACTTTGGCCCAGCGATTTAGCAAGTCAACAAGTAAAAACTAAAAGAAAAATCTGGACAAGCTAGATTTTCCACTGTGTGATTCCTTAAACCTCTTGTATTAGAGGTAACATGGGATATATGCAAATGACCCCTTAAGGACGCCAGGTGTTCTAGCTATATGGCGATTTTGAATGCCTGTGACATTTCTTTTTAAGTCAATTAATGGGCAAATTCAGGCCAGTAAAGCCAAACCCCACTAGGTGTGGACATGCATGTTTTAGCCTTCTTATGGCCTCATCAGCACAGCATAAGTTGAGTGTTTGGCTCACCTTTGGAAACACATGGTTGTCATTAATCATGTAGAAACCCCATTTATTGAATTCCCATCCAAATGGCCTCACTGCAATGCCATATTCACAATCCTGTATGCAGCTCTTCTTCACAGACTTGCATTAAATGTCCAATGCACCATACCCTTCTCTCACTATTGCTTACCCAAATGGGAAAAATCCATCCAAGTTAACCATCATTGTGGCTAACCAAATTTCAGGGTGCTTCACTTTCCATCTCAATGACTGATTCGCAGCCTTCCATTTGCAGATCCGTTGATCATACCACATCCATACATTCCCTGTGCATCGTCAGTGAGCTTCACGAATTGTGAGAAAATAAGCTAAAAGCAGCAACCCCTCTGAAATATCCTTTTCTAAGCAAACTGCCATTTAATATATGAAATCAAGTACCCAGTTTTCCCACATCCTAGCTTGGGACCTTCCAAATCTCCTCCAACCCATGTCTGCCAATGCTGCTAATAGGTTCTTGTTATGCTCATAGGTTCATAGGTTCATAGGTAAGTACTAGGCTATCTGTCCAAGGGCATCTATAAGCCTAGACAGAATGTGTTGGCTTTCGCTGCTCCCTTAGATTAGTTCCCTGTGCCTCGGTCCAGCAGAGCCATTAGTTCCCTGTGCCTCTGTCCAGCAGAGCCACTGCAGAGATCCCTGTGGTAAATTTTCTGTTTCCCATCCACTCGTCAAGGTTTCTCTTGAAGAGTGTTAGTGAGGGGCTCTGCCTAATGTAGATTGGAATCCTGTTCCAAAGCATGGGAAGTCTCTGGGACAGGAATCAATCCCTCCAGCATGTCCTGTTTATCGTTCTATTGAAGTTTACATCCCTAGAGAGTGTGCCTCTTGGGGAATTGTTTTTTTTTAGGTGGAGCATTTCCATCAATTCAGGGTTGGCCATGGCCTTGTATGTCAGGCAGAGATCACCTCTGAGTAAGCGGTATGCAACCGAGTGCAGCTGGAGTTTCTTCAGTTGGGCTGCATAGGGCCTATGTTTGAGGCCAATAATCCTCTTGGTGAGGTACTTCTGTGGTCTTTCCAACTGTTGCAGGTGTCTTGTAAGGTACATCCCAAATGGGGCGTTGTACTCTCTGATGGGTCTGATGAGTGATGAGTAGATGGGCACAATAACCTCTTTTGTTCTAGATGCGAACCCTTTTGTGATTAGGTGGGCCACATAGAAGAATTTTATAACCACCTTGGCATTATGAGTATCAAAGGAGAGATTACTATGTACTTGGGTCCCCAGATCCCTTATTACATTTTCTGTATTTAAGGGACCACCACGTATGTGGTAGTTCATAGGTACTTTGTTTTTTCCAAAGGGGATGACTATGCACTTTTTGGCATTTGGCTTGAGGCCATGCTTTTGACACCAGGTATCCATCTCAGTGAGACCCTTCTGGAGGATGTCTGTATCAGCTGGAGAGCCAGTTATGGCCCCCAGTTTGCAGTCGTCTGCGAATTTGGTCAGCCATAGTCTTCCTGTGCTTGAGACCTAGGGGACGCCACTTGTAACTGTTTTAGAGTCGGACCTAGAGCCTGAAACTCTCACCGTGTGGGTTCTATCCATGAGCCAGTTGGCAACCCATCTCGTTTTTGCCAAACACCGTTCCCATTCTGCATCAATTAACTCAAACACATCAACATACTCACCTTTCCACATCTTCTCTTTGACTGATGTAGGAATGTGTGGAGTGAGAAAAACCCTCCTTCCATATTAAACAATGCTTGAGTAGCTAACAAATCCCATGGATGAATCCCAAAGTCAGAGCACTGAGCAGCATATTGCCATCACTGAGGATGATGCTGCAGTGTAAGCAAAAAATGATTGATTTCAACAACTGGCTTCTTTCCAGTGTCATTCTAATAGGATCCAATATTTGTCAGTTGGGGAGGAAATGGTTAACAGATCAAGTTGCTTTGTGAAGGATGGTCTGTACCTTTTCTCACTATGTTTTTCAGTATTGGCTTAAATTTTATCCACCCCACAGTGGTTTTTATAGGCAATGCCACACTGACAAAGATATCGGCATAGGAGAATCAACTCAACAGAAACTTAAGGTGCTACTGCTCAATGCTAGGAGCCTATCTAAAAACTACACTCCATCTAATTCCTCCTCACACTCGAGAATATAGATTTCTGTGTAATTACCGAGACATGGTTTAAAGTGGCAGACAGTACAGCAGCAGGGCAAGGTTTCAGTGCCTTCCAGACTTTTATACCAGCAGCTGCACAGAAAATGGCTAATGGTGGATGTATCTCAATATACATCAGTAACAAGCATACATCTAGGGTGGTCAAACAGGATGATATGCTATCCTCCACATACAGGTCACCACAGAAAAAAATCTGGTACCATATTTTTGCCAGCTATAGATTCCCCTTCATGTCCCAAGAAGCTTACAATGCATACCTGGACCTACTGGACACACTTAACATCCAACCTAACACCCTACTCATGGGAGACTTTAATTACCCATTTATAGACTGGAAATCATACATGGCCTCAACTCTGCAGGCACAGAGATTCCTGGACTTTGTAAATATAAACACACTTGATCAAATAGTGAATACATCTACTAGAGGCTCCAATGCACTAGAACTTGTGCTCACACATTTTGGACAATGCTGCACCTTCCAATGCCTCATTCACACTGGTAAGGCCCAACCATAAAGCTGTCTCCTTTGAAATCAAGATCAACTCCATAATCCCATTAAAACCAGCAACAATAATTATTCCAAGGGAAATTAGCTTTTATTGTGTTGGCTTGTCAGAATTCAGTGCCCCTCCAAACCCTGAGAAGACAGCAACTTATGCTGAATTGCTCTCAGAAACTCTGTACAACTGTGGCTGTGGCTGCATAGAGGCTGCTATACTTACCAGAAGTAAGCCCAGGACTGGCCCCAGAAATAAACCACTCTGATGGCATCCCTAGGATATACAACAAAAGGATAAAAAATATGCCAAAAATCAGGAAGGTTAATTCCCATAAAGATAAAAACTCTTTTGTTAAACTAAATAGGTAACTGAGAGGGCTAATTAGGTCAAGCAACTTTTGCTTCCTAGGCAAAAGACAATCATAAGACTTTATTCAAGGGCTGCACACAACCACATTCACCAGGTCTGGTGATATAGCAAACACATTAGAAGACAAATTCAGTTCCAATTTTATCCTTTTCTCTCTTTCACCCACAACCATCCCACCCACCCCCAAAAAATACCCTGAAGCTTAACTCCTCTAATTATAGCTAGGGAGTATATACTGGGTACACTCACTATAGACAAGAACGTAGCCTCTGCGGCCACAATGACATCCCAGGATGCCTTCTGAACAGTCTAAAATAGGACTTATCATAACCCCTGGAAAAACTATTTAACTCTAGTCTTAAAATAGGCTTTGTACCATGTGAATGGAGGCTACAGCAGTTATCCCCCTTCATAAGGGAGGATTTTTAACAGATCTTGGAAAGTACAGACACATTAACTTCACTAATCTTATTTGCAAAGCTATGGAAAGATTTACCATTGAAATTATCAACAAGGATGTAGGAGACCTCCAGACAATAGATCCATCCCAGTTTACCTTTGTCAAAGGAAGGTCATGCTTACTGAATCTGGTTAACTTCTTTGTAAAGATCACTAAGGCAATGGATGAGGGGAAAACAGTGCACAATGCTTACTTAGATTGGGCTAAAGCATTTGATTCAATATGCCACTCAGGCATTGTCAACAAATGTAATCACTCCTTAAGCTCTCAGCTAATGCAATTGACCAAGCTCTCATACACATATTCAATCTTTCACTCACTACAGGTAAAGTCCCATTGACATTCAAACATTCTTTCATCATACCCATATCTAAACTTTCCAAAGCGACCGATCTTAAGGATTTCTAACCAATATCTAATCTATGGCCTATCACAAAAAACATTGAAAATCTCCTTTTTAAGCAATTCTTAACATGCACACAAATGAGTATGGGCTTTGTTGAAAGCAGCAACATGGCTTCAGGGTTCCTCTTTAGTACATTACTGTGCTTAGTACAGTCACTGATACATTAATAACTGCCAGCTTTATTGCTGCAAGCATTTTCAGTGATATGACTAGGGTCTTTGAGTCTACAATCTATTGACTATTACCAGTTGTATTTCATTGACGGTCCCAGGTCTCATCACGTTAAGACAGGAATGTCAATGGGATGTCAAACCAATAATAAACTGGAAAAAGCACAATCACTTAGATCGAAAGCTACTTCAAAGGTGCAAATTTCCATGCATTTGCTAATAACACATTATCTGAAAATTGAAAATGCAATGCAAGACTACACTAGGGCTCTGTACTTGGCAAAAATGTAAAAAAAAAAATGTTTTTATTTTTATTTTTATTTCAAACGTTCAATCTTATGGTCTCGACCATAAGAAATTCAAACTTGCGAAAGTTTGAAATTTAGAAAATATATATCAGCAGTATTGATGTATAATAATTGAAGGCAGCCATGGTGGTGCAGCAAGTAGCATTGCCACCTCACAGCAAGAGGTTTTCCAGTTTGATCCTTGGCTGGGGTGCCTTCTGTGTGGAGTCTACATGTCCTTCCTGTGGTCGTGTGGGTTTCCTCTGGGTGCTCTGGTTTCCTCCCACATCCCAAAAACATGCTGTAGGTGGATTGGACACACTAAAATGCCCCTAGGTGTGAATGTGTGCTTGTGTGTGCCTTCTGTGGAAGGTTGGTTGCTGGGCTGGCAACTCGACACTGTAAAACCACTGCCAATCATGAGCGGATGGTGATCTGCTGTGGCTACCCCTAACTGGGAAAAGCTGAAAGAAGAAGAAGATTTATGTAGGATTAGGCAAAATAAATTACTTTACTGAACTTAAAAAAAATGTAAGCTAACTTTAGAAACATGTTTCTCACACATTGATTAATTAAAAAAGTGTATATATATATATATATATATATATATATATATATATATATAGTTCCCCTTTACAATCCCAAAATACTGAAAGCTCGAATTTCAGTATCTCGGGACCGTAAAGGTGAAAATGAAAAATCTCAAAAGTGCATAAGCGTGAATTAGAATATTTCAAATTTGCGCTTATGCAGTGCAGCAACGGGACGGGAAGTGTTTGGCCAGGATGTTTTTTGAAAGTGAAGGTAAGTGTTATTGTAAGTTGTGCATGCTGGTTAGGGTAGGGAGGTGAAAATATGAGTGTGAGTGCTGGATGTGTTTGTGTGATGTGTGTATGTGTGTGTGTGTGTGTGTGTGTGTGTGTGTGTGTGTGTGTGTGTGTGTGTGTGTGTGTGTGTGTGTGTGTGTTTGTGTGAGGGAGTGTAGAATGTCTGTGTGTGAGTAATGCATTTCTTTACTGTTAGTGCGATCTCGGAGTTGGTATATATAAGTAGGAAGGTGTGCAGGGGGGCTTGTCCCCCTGCGCAGATGTAGTGTAGGATTGTGGGTTGAATGGTGTAGGTGTTGTGTGGTGTATGGTTTGTGAATGTTTGGGATTGTATTTTTCGTGTTTGTGTGTCTCAGGATTGTGGGCTGTTCGACTTTAAAGTTTTGAGATACTGAAATTCGAGCTTTCAGTATTTCGAGATTATAAAGGGGAACCATATATATATATATATATATATATATATATATATATATATATATATATGTATACACACACACACACACACACACACACACACACACATATATATATATATATATATATATACACACACACACACACACACACACACACAGACACACACACACACACACACACACACACATATATATATATATATATATATATATATATATATATGTATATGTGTGTGTATGTCAGACACATTGCTCAGTATATTTTCCATCACTTCCGCTGCCAGTAGTCACTCTTAAAATTCAGAATTCAGATAACTAATCTAAGTATCCTAATCTAATTATAAAACTAGTGCTATACATCAGGGATTGTGGTATACTGAACTGGCATTACATCTAGAGTTCTTTGGGGCACTTCCACTTCTTCCTCATTAAAAGCACTATTGTGGTACCTTGACACTGTATTAGAAACATATAGATCACATTTGTTTTTTATTATCATTTACTTACTTTGTCATCTAGTTTGTCTTTAGATTGCCGCCTGTTCTTTCCTTTGAAAGTTTTGTTCATTTACCTAAAGATTAACAGCCTGCTAGTCTATTTCACACCTGCTATATTAGGCACCTAAGGACCACTGACCCATTTCTGTATAAGCACTGAAAACTGTAAGAATTAGACCAGCTTGGAGTCATATTTAAGTCAGACAGACACGTTTATTCCTTCCTATTGAAATGCTAGCCAGTTTAGGTAGTATTACATCAAATATCAGTAATGGAGAGACAGCAGAAAAATAGATAACTATTTAAAGTGGATAAAAATTTAACTGAATACCAATAACCCCCCCCCCCCACAGATTTATATTATAAACCTAATCTGAAAGGTTTATGACATTTATGTCTTTGAATGATAACATAATTATCACAGTTTTTGTAATACTATATCATTTTCTGCACAGCTAGTACATCAAATAGTGACTAAATGACCTATGTTAAAGCCCTCTTTCAAAAGTAATTAAAAGAGCTGCATTTATCTCATGGACCTTACATAGATGTAGTAAGTAAGTTTTAAAATATATACAGTTTTATCTAATTTGTTCATTTTCATTGTACTTTTCAGTTATAGTATCCCATGGGTTCATAGGTGTTTAACAGGCATGCAGTCCAGAAGGCCATTAAGGAATGTGGCCCAAATTTCCAATTTCTCCAAAATACTGTCAGTGTACTATGTTCAAGGCAACATAGTAGGCAAATGAGAAAATCAAACTCTGTACGCAGGACGTAGTTTGAGTTTATACCCTAAGTCCTCTGCACTAATTGCCAGACTAAAAGTAAAAGGTACAGAAAACCACACAAAGTAGTCAGTAAATCCAAAATGTCTATTAAAAGCTTTATTACCAGTAAACAGACTCTAGTGCCTCGGCTATACAGCCTTCCAGGAGTATTTCTTACTATAACAGTACATGGTTATCCTAATGTAATATGTCACATCACTTCACACAGTCTTTTAATCTTTTGTACTTCAGAAATAAAACTATTTCTTTTTCTTCAGCAAAATATATGCCTTCTGAGGATTAATAATTTTCTTTTTTTTTAAGATATGCCCAAGTTGAGAAGATACAGAGAGCAATTCAGTTTTGGTGCAGAACCACTGGCCTATGCTATAGCTTATAGGTGATCTCCAATAGCTCAAACCCTCAGGAAATAACATATGTTGAAAAAAAAGCACTTAGGAGGTGCATGCAGACACTGCTTGCCCACAAACATATGAAACACCCTGGTGTTTCAGTTTTCTTTTATTTTTATGCACCTTCATCACAGAAAGAATTTTCAGTCTCATCTGAACTGCAGTGTGTTAGATTTATGATTCAACAGCAATAGTAAAAAAAAAGTCATTGTTTCATATCACCTACCTAGGTACATCAAAATACCAACACGCTATATGAAAACAAATTTGAAAAGTTAGCAATAGATACCCACTGTGCATACATGCATCTCCTATGTAAACAGTTACTATTTTGTAAATTGAAACATATTCTAGCAACAGCGGGTGACTGTCTCCAGCAGAACAAAATAAATTGTTTACAGATTCCTTTTATAATACAAAGCTAAAATCTAAAAATGACAGCAGAAAGCAATTGGTTATAGTGATTCCCTATAATGCAGCTTTCCTGTAACACTAATCTTTAGTCAGTGTTATCCTATTTTTTACCAACGGTCCTCCACAAACATGACTTCGTATACTTTGAAATCCATTTTTAGTCAACTAGTTCCTGCCAGAAGATTTTTCCATAATAACACAATGTAGTCTGTGACCGGACTTTTTGTCATCTCGTATTTAAACTTTTTAGAAACAAAACTGTATGGACGTTTAATGTAGGAAAACTTCATAAACTGTGAGATATGAATAGAGATCTATTAAATGATGCTTAACTTGAAAAAGAGTAAAACTTTAATTTGCATTAACTTATATTGCATCATTTATTATTATGCCAACAAATGTGGTGAAACAGAGGGATGTGTAGAACAGGTAGAATGCCAACTGGGCTCCATATCATAATGTGAATGTCCAAAACTATAAAATGGGAAAAATTTAAATATGTTTTTACAGGAGAGCTCTGCCACTTTGTCCTCCCCAAACCCGGTTGCCACCTACATCTAGATATACTATTGAACCCCTTACATTTCTGGAAAGAGAAATATCAGAGACCTCTTTTCACAGTATTGTGCAGTCCAAATGTAGGTCCTTGAAATTCCATAGTTTTGCACAGTCAAAATGTTTGTCCTTGAAATTATGACAGCTGACCAATATTTCACTTTCCTTTTAAAACCAGAAGAAATAATGCATCAGGATTTATCACCAGATACTTTTATAAACATGATGGGCCAGGTTTTAGCCATGTAAGCATGTCATTGTTTGCTTTCCAGTCATTTCATTTTCCATGTAGAAGTCTCTTTGTGGAATGGTATATCCCATCAAGAAAATTAAAAATATTCTATTAAAGAAAAGTACTAGAAGTCACTGTGCCAGATGTTGCAATACAATGCTTTGTGCCTTCAGAAAGACAATCCACTCCTGTTCCAATCTGAAGAATAAATGTGTATGCAACTAAGATATCACATGAACTACCAATTCAATTCTGCAAATTCTAAGCATAAAATTAGCTGATAAACTGAACCTTCAGTATGGACCTACAGAATTAACTAAGCAAACATGTACAAATGATTACAGTTTATGCTACCCCACTCTATTTACCAGCAGTTTAACTTCTGTATGTGTTTAATATGAAAATCTTCTAGAATAAGTCAGTCTATAACATGATAATTAAGTTAGTCATCTGATGAAGCATAATTGTATCTATGCGAAAGCGCTTATCAACTTTTTTGTTACATGGAATAAAGATACAAAGTTTTAAATCTACTTTTGCATCAAGGATCAAGGAGTTTTATTTCAAAGCTTATCGTGGTGAGACCAGTTTCTTCTTTTTGTGTGAATCTCAGTTTGGGACTTGTGAACTTTGGTCTCTCAACAGAACAGTTGCATCTTTTAGTTTATGATAATTAAGTTACTATAATTGTTTCACTACCTAACTTCTGAATCTGATTGCTGTGCATGTAATACTTAAGGACTAATTCAGTAAAACTGTCCTTGGTTGCATTTTATGTAGTAACTATAATGTAGGCCACATCAAAGTTTTCTCATTGAAACTTAAATGGCTTTTACTAGCATATCTAAGTTTGCATATCTTGTGTATGAGTATTGATTCTGTAATTACACTAAAGTTTTTCTGCCTGTTCCTTTTCTACAAATGAGCATTAACTCAAAAGGTTAACACACTTAACAAAACATAACTAAATTCATACAGTAAAGAGATTTGCTCAATGGGGCAAAAGTGTCAAA